>NC_056732.1:474096844-474129344 GCF_019279795.1 Protopterus annectens | reverse complement strand
ACATTACACCAGAAATTACATCCTATGCTATTATAGCTGACATTTGTGTTATACAATCATCTGATATAATTCCTTATTGCAGCATAGACCTTGTAGTTTCTCAGAAAAAGCTGGGGAAGGGTTTGTAGGGGGGAAATTGGATAGAAAAAACATGAGGTTAGAGACTGTCTAGACATGAGAGAGAGCACAGATTATGAGGTGGTCAGGGAAGAAGACAAATAATGACCAGAAACTATTAAAACTAGTTAGCCTAAAGTAGTACAGGAGCAAAAATACATATTTGTATAACATATTACTTATAATATATTATATATTTATAATATTTTTATATTATATATATATTTTATAATATATTATTTGATTACATGTGTTACCGCCAAATGAGACTGGTAGCATCATACATATTATCATGAATGCAATAATTCAAACAAACTTAACAACAGCAAACATAGCATTTGTACATTAACATAGTGAGTGACATAGAGGATGAAGCACAGTATTAGCCACATGGTATTAACTACACTGTATTAACCACATAGCACGAGCCATCACATAGTAAGAGTATTCAGTGCCATACGTTCTCTCACATTTGCCTCAAATTAGCTTAATGCAGAGGCCAATGAAGCTGGCTCTTAGCTGGAATACGTTTAAGGGAAGCACCTGCCCAGTGGGTACAGCCCTTGGAAACTTGCTGAAAAGGCTGAAGTCTCAGGAATGTCAAGCAATAGTGGGTGTCAGGCAAGCGGGGGGGTGATTATTGAATAATGGTAAATCAATCCGAGCTTCTTCAAATGTTATTACACAGTTGTATAGAACCTTATTGCACTCTCAGCTGAAGATGCACCTTTGTAGGGCTAATGTGGGTTTCTAACCACATATCAAAAGGTTAAGCTTATCTGAGTAGCAGAGATAGATAGTATGGTGGTTCTTATGGAACCCGTTTTCTGTATTGGTTCTGAAAACAAATGCACATAGTATCTTGCAAATATGTGCTCAGCTGCTTATGTTCAGATTCAGCTGTAAGTGTCTCAGCAGAGTGCATCCTCAGCTTTTATGACAGAAGACTAAAAGGGTCTGGGTTCTATCCTCAGCTAGATGTTGGATTCATGAACCAATACTGACACAACATTGCAGCATCAGGGAGTGCTGCACTCTTGAAGTGACATTGCTGAAAGAAGACATTAAACTGAGTTCTCATCTGCCTGAGTTGGTGATAGTGGAGGTGAATATTAAATATGTGATGGTATCCCTTAAAATAGTACAGAAAGTTTCCTGGCACACTAGCCAAATTTCTCCATCTGCATAATTATTACCTTAGGTCTCCCTGGGTACAGGCTAGAAGCCAAGTGGGATTAACCTGGCTAAAAAAAGCAAATAATAAATAAAAACGAAATGTGACATAAAATGAGTTATTTGGGGAACTATGAAATAAGCCATGATTACGGAAATCAAATGTCAGAGAAAGAGCTACATACCCATTCAAGCTACCACTCCATCTCCATCCTAAGCATTGCTATAACAATAATCTTTCAATCATCGGTGTACTTTTTTTTTTTTTTTTTTTTAGCAATAATTACACCTGCAACTTATTCACATGCATAATACAGTATCTTGTCAACTGTATATATATATATATATATATATATATATATATATATATATATATATATATATATATATACACATATATATATATATATATATATATATATCTATGGTTCTTGTTGTAACATGTTCAATATATGCATTTTTTTCTTTTGTAGGAATTCTAAAAGTTACTGTAATGTAAAAATATTGGAAAAATAACTATTCAATAACAGCAATAAACGGGATATTAAAAAAGAATATTTTAGTATATACTTAGTGTTGTAGTCCACATAAGGACCTTAAGTCAGTTCAGCAGGAAGTGACATTTTACCTGAGGAACACTGATGACTTAATATTCAGAGTACGCTAAAATTACTTCAGTTGCTTTCAGGCTTAACATGGTCCGAATTCCATGGTATGTTCTTCAAAGCAGGTCCAAAGCTACCAAGTGATTTCCCCCGTCTTATCAGTCTCCATTTTTTTTCTAGTGTGTATAAAGGGAGTGTAGTAGCTAGGTTGTTGTGCTACAGCCACAGATGAGACGATCAGAGTATCTGGCAGAGCGCAAACAACTCACGAGACAGGAGATGGTTGCCACGCAGATTGTGGAATGCAAACTATTTTTAGGAGATTAAGGAGATACTGACCCCAGGATCATATTCATCTTTGCCCTTCTTGGATATTAAATCTGTTCAGGGAGATAAGCAGTTATGAGTTTCTCCAGGTAAGTCATGCAGTAATCACATGGCCGAAATCCCACTGGCCAGAAAGGCAGGATTAATTTTTAAAATTCTCAGGTGATGTAACACCCCAAATAACGATTGGAAGAAAACTGTTATGCGGTACTAATGGAGGCTCTGAATCCACCATGACTAGTTCATTTGAAAAGCATTGTGAGTATAAATGCATTATGTACATTTACAATGACTGCATCTCTTACATGAATAATATTTTATAATTCCCACAGCACTGCACCCTATAGTGAAGATGCAGAAATGGCATGCAGCTGCTTTGCTCTTTTATAAAAATTCAGTAAACCAAACTGGTGTATAAAGGTAATTTATCTAAGCTAGACCAGCAAAGAGATGATGCATTATAGAAGTATGTTGGTGTCTGGACGAATCTCTGTAATGTTTTAGTTTACAGCACTTCCTGTGACTTAATCTTTTTTATTATTTCCATTCGACTGAGTAGCATTCATTTAGATACATATTTTTGTCTTTTGCTTTTACTTCAGTGACATACACAAGCAGACCCAGACACACACACACACACACACACACACACACACACACACACACACACACACACACACACACACACATTCATGCACATCCTCATAAACTGATATATAAAAGGTTGTTTAATTCTTGCAAAGGCATCACGTGTGCATACAAACATGGGATAAATTGCTCAGTTTAATCCCATTATCACAGCCTTAGTGAAAGAGGAGGTCAAACTGTTACAAAAATTATATGTATTTGAGTAAACCAATTAAAATACAAACAAAGAAAAATGAATTCTGTTGTTACACTCCTGTCTGTCTGGCTTTCAAGTTAGTAGGTCACAACACTGTGTCCTAAAATGATGACATTATTTACTAATTTGTTTGATAAGCCACATAATGGGCTTTTAGGACAAGAAAATAAAATATAGTAAACGTATTCAAGGGTGGCATGCGTCGTCATCACTTAGACACAAGGTAGCAATGAAGAAAAGATTAAAATGAAACGGAAACGTATACAAGAAAAACAAGAGGAGACGCCAACATTGGGGGGGGGGGGGGGGCATTCACCACAGAAAGCTGTTTATGTAGATTACGCCCTGGAACAGATAGCAGAAGAGTTACATCTGCATGAAATACCAACAAACAGAAAGGAGTGGCTTTAATTGTGTTTATCCCTGTAGCAACTCTTACCTTACAAAATAAGCAAATACATAAAGAGGGCACCTCAATACAATTGACAAAAATTACCCTCTTACTTTCATTAATGAAATGCCTAGTCCAGCAAGGGGCAGATCTTCCATCAGGCCTCATTGTTATGTCCATCTAGTTGTTGTGGGATGCTGCTGAAGATCGCACAATGCATTTCTGCTTGAAGGATCACAATTTCATTAATTTGCTGATCTTTCTAAAGTACACTGTTCATATACATTTTCCATAGCCTCTATATCTGCATTGTGGGAAAGCACCAGCATGGAACAGCAAATTATACTTATAGTGTTTTGTTATTTATAGCCTTTTGACATTGTGACAGAGAACACACCTCATTACTCTAACAGTAGATGTGGGCCAGAACAAGCACTGTTAATCATACAGAAATGCTAATCACAGAGTTTTAGCCTGCTCTACAAAAGGGCTGAATCTGTTGAATGAAAATTAAGTAAAACATAAACTGGTTTATGCTATGTTGCCCTTACTATGGTTAATGGGACAACAGGTCAGCAAGTAGGCTGTGTGAAAAATGTGTAGGAAAGTAGTGACTTGCCTTTTATTTCAGTTCATTCAGGAAACTGTGAATCTAAACCAGATTCTAGGGTATACGATGGCAAGGAAGAGGTTAAACCTGCTAGGGTTACATCATAGCAGTCAGACGAGATTGTAGTTTATGGATTTATAAGGCACAGAGAAAAGGAGCAGGTAACTTAACAGAGACTTGAACCCTGACTGCTGGCAAATCTATTCCAGTGATGGCTACAGGGATGCCACCCACTGTACCTTGAAACCTGGGCTGCCCCTTAGTACAGTAGTCATTCTCAAAACTGCAGTAAGGGAGGATTTACTAAAATAGACACATTTAAACACATAAAAGGAGGAAAGAATAAAAAGTACTTTATCTGAGATTTGAAAACAGCATTCTGCAGTGTGGCTAGTATATTAAAGCTTGCTGAATTCTAGCAACTGAAGCTCCTGGGCAATCTAGACAGGTGTTCTGGGGGAAGAGAGGGAAGCATAACTGAAATGACACACTCACTGGGTAAGCTAACTGGTAATATTAGCGTAGAAAAGTGAACTGGTAAACCATGACTGATAGTAAATCTGTTATTAAAGAAAATATGGCTGATCAGGTAAGTAGGTGATCAATCAACTAAAGCCTTTACAGTCTGGCTAGTAAAACAAAAGGAACTTTGAAAACATTAGATACATTTATTTAAGTTGTTTTATCAACAGTAAAAATCTCACTATCCCTCCCCCCTCCCCCATGCAGGAAGGGAACCTGTGTATTTCACTCTAAAATAAAAAAAAACTCTAATCTCTCCAAACTAAACCCTCTCCTTGCTTCTAGGCTTGTCCTTTGTATGCATACGCTTACATTTCTGTATGTACTTTATTTGAACTTTCACTGTTTAGTGTCTTTATTTGAATTTTCACTATTGACATCTTATGTTTATCTATATAAGTGCAGCTTCCATATACAAATCTTTACTTTTATTGACTGCATATTTGCAAATTTGTTTTTACTAATGTGAACTTTTTCACTTGCGCTGTGTCTGCAAATGATCACTATGCCTGTAAACAAATACAAATAAATAAAATAAATAAAATTGGCAAAGTTTAGAGTAATGGCAGGCCTGTTTTCAGAAAATCTTCATTCAAATGGTTATTATTGACTGGATGGTCTTTGACCAGTGTTCCTGTGATTAACCATATACAACTGAAAGTATATACAAGTTAGATGGCAATTACCTTTTTACTAACTATTTTACCACTTTTTCAAAACAAAGTTGGATGCTCTTTTTATAGATGCAACTCTCAGGTTTCATGACAACTGATCACCCCATATGACTTGTTGCTTGCATTCTTCACAGCAAAACATGACTCTGCCTATAGATGCTGCATCATTGTGGAACAGACAACAGTATATTGGTGTACTACAGAACACAGAACATGAACTCCCTAATGCCACCCCACATAGTAGTAACAGCTCCCTCACCCCAAACCTTGCGGTTTCCACAAAACAGTGTACATATATTATAATGTTTTTCCATAGCTGCTGTTGCCTTTCTCCTAAGACAACGACATTCCATGGTGAAGCAGAAGGATGCTTCTAATGAAATGGCATCTCAAACAGGCAAGAACTGCCAAGGATCTATGCTTAGATTCTTCACTTGGTAACATGAGGCCTTATAACTAAGAAACTGCAACTGCAGAGTCCCCTGCATATTATTTCAGAGTCATCTTTCCCTTAAAAGTACAAAAGAAAAGCAGCCAGAAGTGTACTGTAATATGAATGGGATGCACACTGTCTTTTCTATGTCAACTCTCCTTGGCAACTCCATTTTCAGAACTACTTTCTAAGAAAACAGAATCATGATGCAGCAATGTTTTGAATAAAAAGATGTACATACCATGATGTACAACACTGTAGTCAACCAATATCTGCATTAGTTTGACTGCTGTCTCCCGATCTGAAGTTTCTTTGTGCTCTATTAGCCAGTCAGTTAATTCTTTAGCTACAAAACAGTTGGGATAAGTCCTGAGGTGATAGCGACGGTCTTTGATGACCTTGTCTTCATGGAGTCTGAGCCTGTAAAACAGACCTAGTGTTAAAGTCCACTGAAATTAATAATTAATTGCAGAAATAATAATAGCAATTAAAATATTTTGAGACCAAAATGTACAGCCTTAAAGTATACCAACTTAATTTAGCAATCGGCATTAGTCCATGAAATTGCATTTTTTTTTTCATTTTTGAAAAATGTCAACTGCATCAGTTGTCATAGAAATGAAAAGCAACTTATGATGCAAATCCATTCATTCGTACTGCATGAAAATTATGACAAAAGTGCCAGTATTCAAATTCTAGGAAGTGCTTTGTTCAACTAAGGTCTAATTCAGTACCAGCTAGGTTCAAGTTGATTATGTTAAAACACTGCCAAATGCTAACTCGTCCTAATGTCATAGTGTTCTGAAAGCTGGGATATCAGTAATTCACTTAACATGAAATGCCTTACTTTGTCTATAAAATGTAGCCACACAAAGCTCATCTCCACCATCCATATAACACTGCCACCTTCATAGAAGGTGAAAACAGAATACAGAATTCCTACCACAAACTCAGTTGCTGGGTCTACTTACTTTTTAACAAGGACTGTATACATTATATGAAAGAACAGCAAAAAAAAAAAAAAGCAAATACATTATACTTAAAGATTTTATTTATTTCATTATTTATTTATTCATCTACATTTACCAGTAATCAGATAAGGTTCAGTACACACAAAACTCACTTACATAAAGGACATAGAACAAGTCAGGATACTGGTCAAAGTCACATGGTGTATTCATAACCAATGGTAATCATCAAAATCAAACAATCAACTCATTGCTGCAATATGCAGCTTAATGCTGAGTTAAAAATGGTGACCTCCTGCTTACAAGGGATCTAAACATGAGAATTATTAGTACAATCATCTGGGCTGCAGCTATATAAAGGCACAGTTACCTTTCCTGCCCTGAATGAAGCAGGTATGAAAAATTGCTGTAGCTATACAGGAAGAAAAATCCTAGACACTGTACTTTGAAATGGGAGTGAACAAGGTTTGCTGATATACAAGTTAATAGCATGTGGGAAGAAATGAACATCAAAGAGCATGCTTAAGAGTTATTAGGTTAATAGAGTCATGTTACAATAAAGTATTCATGCTGCGTTTTATGTGGACTGAGTGGCAAAATGTGAGAGTGCCAAAGAAAATTTTAGGGGAGAGTCTATGGCAGTGGTGGCCAATTTTCCCATGCATGTAGGCCACACAAGCCCTGTTATAGTAGTTTAACAGTTGCAAAATATTATAAACCCCCTACTCCTAACCCAGTCTTAATCCACCTCACAAAATTATGTGAAATATCTAGATTACATGGAAATGGCTTTTAGAGAAAAGTGCTTGAAAAGAAGTGAAACAATTTGAAAACAGGTTAATATAACTTCATAAGAAGTAGAATTGGGGAATAACTAGAGATTTACTTCATTTATCAGTTTAAGAAGGATGGAAAACATGTACTTGAATATCATTAAGAAATATTTAGTTTTGTGCCATGTAAACAAAGTAATATAGCTTTATACTGGAAATGAATCAAGATTACCTTAACAGGTTTGCCTGTTTGAATATTTACATGGAGGGAAAAGAAACATAAACATAGAAAATGTTATTATCAGAAAGACATGAAAGGTTGCAGCTTAAAAGAATATTTCAGCATGGTAGGCATACTGAAAGGTAGAAGCACACTGCACTGGGTAAAACTGGATAAAACCCCTGCTGTACATGGTTTTACCACACAATCACTGTTCCCTTTCTACAATGTGTAACACACAAAACTACATTCTAGTTGCTACCATTAAGAAAATCCTTATCTGTAAGAGGGCTCCACTGTGATATTGTGGCAAAACTGAGAGATGATAGACTCACGCTATTATCCAAGCACCCATTTATCTGAATGGTTTGTAGCTGGGTAGAACATGCAAAAGTACACACAAATGAGGCCAGGTGCCTGCACGCAAGCCTCAAGGCCAAAAGTTGGCCAGCAATGGTCTACCTGGAGTGATGGAAGAACTATGGGGGAGATCTTAATTGCCATCAAAGAGGCAGATGACTTATATGTAAACCAAATAAAACCAAAACGTCACAACAAACACTGTGATGATCAAGATTTGGCAGACAAGGTTAGAAAGGAAACATCATTATTTCAGAAGTATAAAGGTATACAACTGAAGTAACAAAAAGCCATATGAGATAAAACAGAAGTAATATGATGAAGCAACTAAGGTCCAAACTGCTGAAAGTATTCCAAACTCTTGAGAAGGAGGACAAAACGTTTTAAAGCTGGACTGAAAACTAAGAGAGGCAAATAACATTGGGTGGAAGCATTAGGGGGTACTAAATTCCTGAGAGTGTTGAACTTTGGATGAGATGCTGAACTTAAGTCTTGTCTGCTTGAGTTGTAGCTAAGGTGGATACAAAAGATCTCACTGGATCTATTGAAAAAGCAGGGAAAGTTCTCTGATGCCTTGGCCACATTTCATCTAGTAGTATAAATACCATCTTGGGTCTCCACTAAAAGAGGCCACTAGCCTAGTGGGACTAACCCAGTCAACAAAGGATAAATAAAATAAATAAAATAAGCAAGGAGCCAGATTCAATAAAGCCCACACTAAGTATACACTACTTGCACACAATATGTATTCAAGAACATTCTTATCACATGTGTGTGCTTTCTAGACACTCAGAAAGATTACACTATGTGTACATGTAGTCTACACTTTGTGATCACCTTTTTGAATCCCTGTCCATATTTATATCTGTAAGACTATCGCTAGGAAAACTAAAATAGGAGGAAGAAAGTGTGAGCTATGTCTGTTGTCTGTTCACTCAGAATGGTATACACTGTGTAGGCATTATTGAATCCCAGGGAAGGATAAACAACAACCTAAAAAATGTTAATGTCTGTGAATGTTTACAGGTGTACAAGATACAAGGTGGTATATTATGTATACTGCTTCTCCAGAGGTGGAATTTGTTGTGTAGCATGACAGTGCTACACAGAGAAGCAGGAAACAGTTACTTAATAAATACCTTACTATGTAGCTACTAATTAGTAAGGTGTATTATACCTTATAACTTACTAAGAAACAATTAATTAGTAATGTGAATTATACTTTATATTAAATAGCTAGTGTGTATTATAGCTTATATCTTACTAAGCAGCTATTAGTATAGCAATAACCCATGCCTGGGTGTGAGTAATGCTGGATTTACCCACGGCTGGTGTGGTTTGGTCACGAGGGCGAAGCGGGTAAATCCAACATTACCCACACCCAGGCGTGGGTTATTGCTATTATACAATGACATTATTTAAGAAAAAAAATAATTACTTTTCTTAAATAATGGCATTGTATAATGCCTCCTTGCTGTCCTTCCGCAGCTGTCTGGTATTCTGTGGCAGTTCTGATGTACTGCGCATGTGCATGCCTACGCAGTACATCAGAGCTGTGGGTGAAAGCAACGGAGAAAGCAAGATCTCCGTTGCTTTTTAAAAACTGTTTCGCTATGTTAAATGAGTTTAACATAGCGAGACAGCTTTAAAAAAAGCAATGGAGAATCTCTGTTGCTTTTTTAAAGCTGTCTCGCTATGTTAAACACGTTTAACATAGCGAGACAGTGTGAAGCAACAGAGATCTTGCATTCTCCATTGCTGTAAAAAAAAGAGTTATAGTAATGGAAAAAGTCCAGGTGACCGGACCTTTTTCCATTACTATAACTCTGATTTACAACGTGCACGCTGACCAATCAGTGTGCATGTTTTTGAATATTTAATGTGGGGTCGTTGTATAATAAGGTATATCATACCTTATAACTTACTACGGAACCTTTATTTAGTTAGTAAAGTGTATTAAACCTTACTAAGTAGCTATTAATTAGTAAGGTGTATTATATCTCATATCTTACTATGTATTATACTTTACAACTTACTAAGTAGCTACTAATTAGTTAGTAAGGTGTATTATATAAATCCAAACTGAAACTGGTGTAGTAGCCAGGAAACCAAAAGAGAAACCAACTGTAATTTTATTTTTATATTTAGATTCATGCTCATTATTGCATTATATTTATATTATTTGATCTAAGTAATTATTGTTTTGATGTCATTTCCTGTATTGTTTGGTATTTAAGGAACTTGTTTATTTGTTTCTGAAGAAGTTCACGTATTAAAATTGGTGGATGAAAGCGCTAAACAGTTGGTTTCTCTTTTGGTTTCCTGGCTACTACACCAGTTTCAATTTGGATTTATTTTATGTTTTTTTGTCTGATTTTTAAGGTGTATTATATCTCATACATTTCAAAGGTGCTTCTAATTAGTTAGGTGTATTACACCTTATACCTTACTAAGTAGCTACTAGTTAGTGAGTAAGTTGTATTATACCTTATACTTTATTAAGTAGATACTAATTACTTAGTAAGGTGTCTTACACCTTATACCTTATTAAGTATCTGCCAATTAGTTAGATAGGTGCATTATACCTTACTAACTACTAATTCATAGTAAGGCATATTATACCTCATACCTTACTAAGTAGCTGCTTTGCCCTCCACAAGCTTGCCTCGTAACAATTAATAAATATGTAATATTCATTAGGCATAATGGTAGAAATTGGGTCATTACCATATTATGGTAATGAGGGTAATGAGGGGGATCTGGTGCTGTTTAAACTCCCGCTGGCAGGATTTCACCAGTCTCAGTGTGGGGGTGGGGAACACTGTGGTTGTGGTAAAGGGCTGCCTGCACTACATGGAACATTGCTGAGGGTAGAGATTTTCCTACCATGTAGGGAGGTTTTTTTTTTGTTTGCTGTTAATTCAGTGCTAATGTGCTGCTCAGCTCTGGTAGCTGACTGACACATTAGCAGGGAAAGGGGATCAGTGCTGTGGCAAGAAACATGACATCTAAAGATATAGTGTTCAATTCCCATATGTTACCCCACTGGGACCAGCCCATATACACTTGGTATATTTTTTGTGAACTGTATACAAGCCTGTGGAAGACACTTGCAGAGTACTATGCCTACGTAATGGGGTAAGAGCATATAGAGTTTTACCCACTGAGCACTAGTTTGCATGAACTGAGTAGGGCTTTTGTAAGCTGTTCAGTGGCGTACCAGCCTTGTTCCATGACTCAAAATCTTTACAAACTGCACCCAGAGGTAATAGATCCACAAAGGCAAAGGGGAGACACTGAAAGCAAACTTGAAAATGTGGATATTTACATTTTTACATGCCAACTCAAAAGAGAAAAGGTTTTAAATGAAGGTTTACAAATGATGCCAGATAGGGTGGTAGAATCATAAGAGATTATGGCCAGAACTCTGAAAGAATTGTGTGATAAAGTTAGTTATTTCTCCGACTGCTCTCATCAATAAATCATGGAAAGCTTCTTTAGTACATGCAGAAAGGAAGCAGCCTGGCATTTAATAATTAATTATGAGATCACTAACGTGGAATGATGGTTTACTCAAAATTCCACTTTCAAACATGCCACGTTTGGCTTATGTTTGCCTTTGCTACAATTTTTTTTTGTTTTTTCTTTTTGTAGCTAAGCTTATTTTTTGTTTAGTGACGGATGTTTAATTAACCTCAGTGAATTCAAGAATGACCTGTTCTATTTTGCATGGTTGAATGTTTATTTTTTTTTTTTTGTGATCTGCAGTTTAAGTCTGACCAGTTTCACTGTTGAGCACTTCATCTAGGAGAACATTACCCATTCATAGGTATTTGCACTTATCCCATGGATGTACAATAACGGATTTACATAAAGTAAGGAGATGTAGGGAAGTGCATATGAGTCTTATCCATAAGCAAAAAGCTTTTTCTTTTCATTTTTGTGGTACATCATTTTTCTGGGTTCAGTTTTAGTGGTTTCCATATTAGTAGTTTCATCTAAATGACATGAAGCCCAAACAGGAAGAAAAGATGTGATTACCCTGCCTAAAAATGGGATAAAGAGAGAGGCAGAGTTGTAAACTTTAACTTTAAATCTTCAAGTTGAACTGCACTGGATGGAAATTGATGGATTCAGTTATAAAGAAAAGCATTACTGATAACTTCAACTGTATGCGTTTTTCAACAAACGACTGAATACAATATAATCTAAACAATAGTGTAATAAAATAAAATAACATGAAATTGAGCAAAATAAAACATATAAACAAACTTAAAACCAAAACCAAGAAGAAAGTTACAAGTAAAATCCAGGCAACATCAAAATTCCTCAATGAAGAGTTGAAGCAAAAGAGGAGAAAACCAGGAAGGAATAACACAGATCATCTCAAACTATCAAATGCTATCTATAATAAGTATGTTTTTTCCCCATTTCACTGCTCACAAATGACCATCAGTTGACAAGCTGCACCAGTTTTTACCTTTTAGATTCCCAGTGCTAACACCTGGGGCTTAGACTGTACCAATGGTAGGTTTGGAAGGGGAAATGCAGCACGGCAGCCTGCAGGATCACATACACTGCTGACAGGGGAATTAGTTTTGTATAACCCAGCTGGGTAGAACTAATGAAATCACCCACATCTCTGAGCATAATGTCAGTTAGCTTCAGCCTTCCACCACGAATGACAAAGTTAATAGCAATCTACCCCGTGATTATGACACATCCTCATCACCATGGGTATGCCCTTATCTCAGGCAGACTGACAACAAGTTTTGAGCGACTTACAAAAGTAAGCCAGGGTAGACCATTCTTGAAATCACACAGCCAGTAAGTTCCATACATGCAGAATTTTGAAAGGTAAAGAAGCAAATGCCAAATGTTTCTAAATGCACCTGAAGAACAACCATCAACCCTTGAGGAATAGAGTGTAAAACCCAAAAGGGGCAATATGGCACAACCTCTTTGAGATTAGAAGGACACAACTCATGCACAAACAAATAAACAAGACCATAAAGACACTTCTGTAACACAATCAAAGCCATCACAGGCTATGTAACACAGGTGCAACTGATGGTAATATAAAGTACCATCATATCACTTTGACTGCATGAAACTACATTTAGTGAATGACTTCACTGTGCCTGCATTTTTCTGAAATGTAATTTGCATAAAATCTGTGCTTCTGTCAGGTATACAACTTTCTTAAGGTCCCAAATGACCTCAAAGTAGGCTATTTAATTTAAGGATGCAGTGGGTTTATTAGTAAGAAACCAACTTTAGCTAAATTATATTAATTTGTTTATTTTTGATAAGAAGTAATTTGATATACTGCAGTCTGATAAATAAGTCCGGAGCTGAATCACTAATTCATGGCCATTGGAGTACAGGACAGAAGACATTGCAGATTCACAGCCGAAATCTGATGTCAAACAAATTTCACACTGTATACTAGCAATGTGTGTTAACCCTAACCTAAACCTGCCCCTTAGCCTAACCACAACCCTACACCTTACCTTAGGAAAAACCTTTCATGTAACACTACCACTGCGCAAGACACCCAGGCATACACCACATGCACCAGCACATACACGCAACACTAAATCTATCCCCTTGCCTAGCCCTTACTCTGACATTAACCCATAAATACTTGCACACCAACTCTCACCATTAATGCCAACAGTTTCAGCAAAAAAAAACAATCTCATGCTTACTATAACCACAAGCATTTAATCTTCCTCCTTTTGACACCTGCAGCCCTGTAGAGTGAACTGTACTCATAAACATACATATAAATATATAATAAATATATATATATATATATATATATATATATACACACACACACACACACACACACACACACACACACACACACACACACACACCTGTACATCATCGATAGCGATTATATATCTAACTATACCATTAATATATATATATATATATATATATATATATATATATATATATATATATATATCTATGTGTGTGTGTGTGTGTGTGTCTACTTTTCTTTATCAAAATTTCACAATCTCGAAAAAGAAAAGTAAAACCCCACTTCTGCGAAAGTGCACTGCATCGAAAGTGCACTTTTGCGAAAGCCAATTCACCGACTAGGAAAACAAAAAATAAAAAAACTACTGTAAGCACTGTTTTGCTGGGGGCAAGCCCCACTGCACCCCTCCCACACCCCCCCTACTTAAACATACTAACTACGAGATAGCACTACAGTGGGGAAAAGGAAATATTTCCTTATCCCCACCGTAACGTGCTTCAGCAAATCGTCTTTTGCGAAAGTGCACTTCCAATGTAGTGCACTTTCACTTAAGTGGGTTCGACCTTCTGTTTCTCGACAAACTGTGTTTTCGACAAACAGAAGGATACCCTTATATATATATATATATATATATATATATATATACAGAAAATGTATAATACGCACACACGCGTGCACACACACACACACACACACACACACACACACACACACACATATATATATATATATATGTGTGTGTGTGTGTGTGTATACATATGTGAACATACAAAAACCCAGTGACAGCCATAACTGATCACACAATGGACTGAATCTGTACAACAGTAAAACATATCTGATAACAAAAGCAAACTAAACTGGTCACCATTTCTGACTGCAACACTACATTCAGCACGCACCAACACACCATAGTCACACACATAAACACAGCACGTACCATATCACACCTTTCATTATAAACCCAACCAATTCTCCGAGCACAATCCCACAAACACCCACATAAACAAAACTCACAGCGTGCCTTATACAGGGGTGGTCCCCACACTCCCCTCCTCAGCCTAAGTATTCAGCAGCCACTTCCCCTTACTTATATATATTACCTCCTCAGTTACAGAACCACAGCTGGAGGCCAACACCCTACAGTAGTCTATAGTTGACTGCATGTGCATTGAATATGGCAGGAATCAAGCACCTTGGTACACAGGAAGCAGGTCATTAGCAGCTCGTAGTGTTAATCCCCTACACTAACTGCCATATGAATACTGTATGTTACATATAGATATATATGAATACAATGCCAAAGTGCACAAGCACCAATGCAGGAAATATTGAGGCTGACACTTCAAAAATAAACTAAATGAAAAAAGAAACACCTAGAGATCAGAAAATACATACTCTCCTTTCCAGTTTCTTACAATGACTTTAGACCAGATTTGTCTGAATAGTTGTACTGTAGTGGAAATAATTTTTTTTCTAAAATAATGTGTAAGGTTAGAGTTAGGCCAGAGACAGGGTCACGGAAATAGTTAGGGTTAACACATATGAGTAATGTCGATATAGAAGCTTTGCCCCCTGCCTCACCTTACACATGTGTGCTAACCCTAGCCCTCTCCCTGCCCCTAATTCTAACCCTACGCATGCATTTATGAAATCCCCTTTCTTAAACAGTACCAATACAAATGCACTTAGAATTACACATGCAACATCAAACATACAACAATACATCTATCCCTTATCCTAACCTATATGCTTATCTTAACTAAAACTCACACATGAGCACCACTCAATTGATCCAGTTACCTATCCCTTACCCTAACCCTAACCCACAAACACTAACAGATACTGCCAAGCCAATCTAACTTACCTTGCAAAAATATATGAACCGTTTTCAATGGAATATAAAACGCTGTTGATATTCAAGCTATTCAATATTTTTATCCACTCAAAAATGGAGTCAAAGTTCCAACTGGCAAAATACAATACATCCATATATACACACATATGCATACACACACACACACACACACACACACACACACACACACACACACACACACACACACACACACACACACACACACACACAATCATACAAAAATGGATATTTCCATGAGTTTTTCACCATGGGGTAAGTCCTTCTATTGTAAAGCTGCATTTTTTTAAGATTAGTTGGCGAAAATGCCACCACTCTTGTAATGATGGCAGGCAAGCTGAACTCTTCAGTTTGATAATGACTAGAATCTCTTCCTGCCAATAATTCAACTTTTCCATTGATGGATGTCACATTTATTTTCAATAACCAGTGGATATTTTTTTATTACTGTATTTTAACATTTGTTGACCAGGAAAGTCCAACTAGGACAGAGCCTATTTTCAGTGAAGGCCCAGGGAGAAACACTCCAGATACATATCTTTGAAATGTGGGAGGAAATCTGAGCACCCGGAGGAAACCCACACAAATGCAGGAAAGTCATGCAGACTCCACACAGAAGGCACCCCAGCTGAGAATCAAACTGGAGAACCTCTTGCTGTGAGGCAACAACGTTAACCACTGCACCACTGTGCCGCCATTATTGCTATCATAATCGCTATTAGAGTATGGCATTCCCTATGTGACAGTGTGGCACAGACTCAACTACACTTGTGCTTGGTGCCATTTAGTCATTCCTTTTCCTGTACTCACTTTATTCAACTCAGGGTCATAGGGAACCACAGTCCTCCCATCGCTCAGTATCTCAAAGGTAGAAAAAACTAATTCTGGATAGGATACTGATCTGTCTTACAGGAACTTGATGTACACTTCTGAAATTACACGCTACACCTTCTGAGATGTGATACATAAACCATTAGAAGAAGTCAAGCAGTTACATGCAAATGAAAATGACAGGAACTGTCAAAACCTTCTTCCCATTTATACAGCCTAATGAAGCAGTACATAGTTAAGCTGTATGAGAAATAGCAAACTTCATTTCACATTTCTACACTCTGGCATGGAGAAACTGAGACTGATGCATAAGGTGCAAATGTTAGTATGAACGCAGAGGTTTCTGAGGTGGTGGGACTAGCCAAGGGATTACTTAAATAACCCAACTGTGGAAAAAAAGGTTAATAGGGATGTCCTTATGAGAATGTCATACTAAAATCAAAGATAATGCCACTACATCGCTTATCTCAGCTAGGTGCATGTACTCTAAATGAATAGTTTTATCCTCTTACCATTGCTATATCCACCACTTAAGGGGCCCTTGTTCCCACCTACATAACATGTCCTCTGGCTATTCAGAATAAACAGAAACCATTCTTCAGCAGGCAATATTTGTTATGTGCTAAATGTGAACATTAACCACAAGCCTTCAGTCCATTAGAGGAACTGTTCCAATATTGTATGCAAATCTCTGCAAGTATTACAGTAATACACACTATGTTTTCCTTTTTATTGCCCTTGCCTCCTACTGCTATGAGTGTGTGTGTGGGGGGGTTAGATAATGTCTGATTGCTTTCACTTTCTCAGCTGACCTTCATAAAATATTCTATAGATTAGTAAAGCAATTATAGCTCTCAATTATACAGATTTTCACAGAGTGTCTAGATTTTTGCCTCATATTTTTGGTCTGTTCCTCATAAAATTTTGGTTTTCTGGCAAATCATTGGCAAAGCATTGAGAACTGAAGTCATAAAATAATGGCAGGTGTAGATCAGAGTGTAAAGTGTGTGTGCTTGTATCTTTAAGAAGCATGTCAGGCTGTACGGGCACATATATAACCCGCGCACATGCACAACCATAATGCCATTTTGAAGGTGCAGCTAGGGAGTGAACATGCATGATCATAGTAATTAATTGTATACAAGTTACTTAAGTTACATTCTGTAGTCAACAGTAGTAATGTGTTTGTATTTAATAAAGCTGTTTGAACAGAACCCACAAAGACTTGTTTATTTGTGTTCTAACACGAAAGTGACATGGTGTCAGAACCGGGATGAAAGAGAAAAGAATATTCAGAGCCATGAGATGCAAAGGCGACAGTGAAGGTAAAACCGAGAGAAAAGAGCACAAACATAACCAGAAAGAATCAAAGGTAATGGGAAATAACACAAATTATTTAGTCTATGCGAAAGACAATAAAGGGGCATTACAAGGGCACAAACAGCAATATCAGTCAAGCAGAAAGTACAACAAGTTTGTTAACTAAAGAAAATGTTTAAGATAAAAGTATTTGATGAAACGATTAACCGTAAAGCAGAAAATGAGTATGTTCAAGGCAAAAAAAGTGTTTGAGGCAAATTTGGCCATGTTTAGAGTAAAACAAGCACAAGAAAAGTATGTTGGGGATGACAAGGGCTTAAATGAGCAAAACGATTACAACAGAAAAAGAAAAGAGCACACTGAGTGAAAATAAAGCAAGGCGACTACATGTGTTTGGGTAAGTGCTGTATTTGGGCATAACTATGACTTCGTATTGTATCAAGGCCGTAACAAAAGTTATTCGAAGTATCTTAGAGTGTGTAAAAATGCTTACAGTGTGTGCTTATTACTGTGCATGTATTTAGAAGAGTTCATTGTGTGCAAAGTGCAACTATTTCATGCAATTGAGTCAAAGTATAGCTATTTCGAAACGTCCTTGTGTTGGGTATGTCTATTCGCAAAGTACCGCCATTACAGAGTGCTTCTTGTACTATACAGAGTTGCTCAGCAAAGTACCACCATTTTTGGGACATTTCAGTGTGATGTATGCAGTTATTCGCAAAGTGCAATTACTTCAAACGTTATTTAATTTTGGGCAACAGTTGTTCGATTTATTCACAGTATACAGTTGCTTGACATGTTCTTACATTGATAAGAGGTGCTTTCTTGGAAAAGATGACATTACAAGACTATTACTGTGCTCATGAATTATTCAGTCGCATCGTAAAGTTCTCAAATGTTTCTTCAAGTGATGACTTTAGCAAATAATGGTAAATGACTGTAGCATTTCTGCTTATACCAATAAAATTCCGAAAAGTATAGCAAGTGATGGTGTATTACTTTAGCATTTCTGCCTTTTCCGATAATATTCTAAAAGCATCAAAAAGCCCAAGAAGTTATTTCACAAAGTTCAGTAAAGTATCGAAAAGACGAGAAGTTTACTTCACAAAGTCCAGTTATTCAAAAGTACTATGAGGTTTTTCATTCTTATAATTCCGTTAAGACCAACGAAAATATAAGTTCAGAGCATGAAGGCATTGGACAAATTCTGTTTATGCCAGAAACTTATGCATATGTGTAGGTGTGTATATTCATCCTCATTTGCAAAACCCTTCATTGGTATATGTTAATATGGCAGACAGATTTCGAAAACCCCTACCACTTGTGTTTGATCAGAATATTGCAGAAAACTGGAAAATATTGAGCAAGAATATGATATTTTCATACAAGCAGCTTATGCAGATAGAGATGCACATACCAGGGCATACATTTTGCTAAATCTAGCATGGTCAGAGGCCATAGAGAGTATTAATTTATGAATGCACCAGCAGTGCATGAAGGAGAAGGTGCAGGCCGCCATATTGTTGTACAAGCTGAATCAAGGGAAGACCCTGAGTGTTTGAAGCACAAGTTTAGAGAAATGTGCAATCCCCAGATGAATATTACATTAGAGAGGCATTTGTTTTACACAAGAGATCAGAAACCAGGGGAAACATTTGCAGTTTATATAAGTGACTTGAGAAACAGGGCTAAGACATGTCAATTCGGTGATCTAAAAGATGAGCTGATAAAGGACATGATTGTATGTGGTATTAATAGTGCTGCCATGAGAAAGATTTTACTTCATGACAGTGATTTAATGTTGAGCAACACCAAAGAAATTTGTCAAATCCATGAGGTGACAGAGAAACATACAAGTATGCTTGCGAGTGAGAAAAGTATGATTTCAATTGGCTCCAGAGCATATGTAGACAGTATGCAACATGTGACAAACAAGAACAGGCTTAAGCACGTGGCAGCTATAGGATTTCCAGTGAAGCCACAAGGTTTTCTAGAAAGTTCCAGGAAAAGTGCAAGTTCCAGCACCAGCTCAGTGCAACACAAACATGAATCAGCAAAACCCAAATCTAGCTTTATTGTTAACTGTCGCAATTGTGGTGCGAATCATGAGTCTTAAAGAGAAAAGTGCTTAGAATTTGGTCAGTAATGTCGCAAGTGTAAGAAATGGAACCATTTCCAAAAGTTTTGTAAATCAAGTAAACCTCATGCAGTTGTAAAGAAAGGTCACACAAAAAAGCAAGTTAATCGAGTAGAGTCGAAACAGTCAACTTTTAATGTAGATGGTGTATCAGTGCTTTGTGAAAGAGTTGATGCAGTAAACTTATTAACAAGACATGTTTTGTATGGTCCGGATCAATGGAAAATCTACAAAGCTCAAAGTAGACACTGGGTCAAAGTGTAATGTTATATCAGCAGACACATTTGCAAGAGTGAAAGCTAATGAAGAACTCAATGTAACCAGTAGGGCGAGACTTGTTGCTTATGGAGGTGAAGAAATTCAAACCAAAAGTTCAGTGATACTTTCATGACATTTGGCCGAGAATTGTTATAGCGTGTTATTCTACGTAGTCCAAAGACCAGTTGGGTCTTGTTGGGTCTCAAAGATAGTTTGAGAATGAAACTGTTTCTTTTGCTAAAGAAGTTCATCATTTAAGTGCATTTTCGAGTTCCAATTTCTCCAAAGCCATTTTCACAGAGTATGCTGATGTTTTCGATGACAAATTAGGCAAGCTTCCAGTTGTGTATTTCATGAAGTTAGACCCAGAGATCACTCTTGTGGTCAGACCAGCAAGAAGAGTTCCGATAGCTATGCAAGATAAAGTTAAAGCTCAGTTAGATAAAATGGTGCAGCAAGGTGTAATTTGTCCAGTCACAAAACCATCTGAATGGGTGTCGTTCATGGTAGCCACTCACAAAAAAGGCCCAGATGAAATCAGAATATACATTTCCCCAAGAGATTTGAACAAAGCATTAAAAAGACCATGTCATCCAATGCGCACAGTTGAAACAGTTGCAGCTCTAATGTTGAATGCCACTGTATTTTCTGTTTAGGATGCAAAGCGTTCATTTTGGCAAGTAATGCTGGATCTCAAATCCTCATTTCTAACTACTTTTGGTATTCCGTTTGGCAGATACAGATTCCTAAGGATGCCATTTGGAATAAATTCTGCAAGTGAAGTTTTTCAGTGTACAATGGAACAAATTTTTTGGGGTTATCCTTGTGCCATAATAGTAGATGATCTGTTGGCTGGAAGCAATGGTGAAGCACAGCATGATAGAAACCTCAAGAAAATTCTAGACAGAGCACATGAAGTGAACTTACAGTGCAATCCTCTGAAGTGCAAATTCAGACTTCCCGAAGTTACATATGTAGGTCATATATTTAGGTGTTCTATGCTGGTAATGTTGCTTGGGAGGTTGTTCTAGAGTTTAGCTACAGCATAAGAATAGAGACACTTCCCAGCTCTTTTGTTAAGTTTGTGTATGTCTACAAGTTGCCTATTATTTGAGCAGAGATTTCTAGTGGGACAGTAGGTGTGGAGGATGTCTTTTAGGACTCGGCACTAATCAGGCTTATATATTATTTTTTGTGCCATAATTAGCTGTAGGTAGTTGTGGTAATGGGGGAATTTGAGCCAATTTAATTCCTTGAGAGCATTGCAGTGATGGGTGAGGTAGGATGAGTTAGTGGCAAATTTTGCAATTTTATAGTAACAAGACTGGAGTTTTGTTTTGAGGGAGGCATTCAGGTTAGAGAATATAGGAGCACCACAGAGAAGAGAGGGATAAGATAGGTATTTGTCAGTGTTTTTTTAGAACTTGGGTCCAGGAAGTCTTATGTCTGTACAGAGTTCCTAGCTTGAAGTGAGTTTTTTTTAATGGCATTAAGAATGTGTTGGTCATATGAGAGCTTGTTGTCTATGGTGATTACTAATAATTTTGTGCTAGTAACAATTTCAATCTCAGTATTGTTATGAGAGTATATTTTGAATTCTGATGTGTTGGCTTTGGGAGAGAAATGTAAGAGTTTGGTTTTGTTAGGGTTAAGCAGTAGTTGTGCGTTGTTTAGCCATGACTCTATGGAGGTAAATGTGCTCTGTGTTTTATTCAGTAGATCAGGAATATTGTTAGAGGAGGTGATGATAGATGAATCATCGGCTTATTGAATTAAAGGACTATGAGGGCAGGTGGTGTGAAGGTTATTAATGAATATATTAAAGAGGGGTCCCAGGATGTATCCCTGTGGAACTCCTGTTTTGCTGGTTTGGTATTGAGATAGGCAGGTTTGCCATTTTATACATTGTTGTCTATTGGTTAAATAACTGCTAAACCATTGTGTGGAGGTTGGTGAGCAGCCTGCTGCTGACAGTTGCTGGAGTAGTTTGTTGTGTGAGACCGTGTCAAAGGCCTTTGACAGGTCTAATAGTATACCAGACTGTGCAGGTTGGAATCCCTAAACTTATTTACTAGGTCTGTGAAAGACATAAGAGCTGTTGTGGTACTGTGGGTTGGCCTGAAGCTATGCTGGGTGGGTGTAAGTAGATTATTATGGGTGAGGTGGTTAAGTAATTGAATATGTTTACATTTTTTGAATAGTTTGGAAAGTGGTGAGACGATGGAGATGGGTCCATAGTTTGTAAATTTGGTGGATTTGCCTCCTTTGTGTAAAGGGGTTATGATAGATTTTTCCAGAGGGTTGGGACATAAGATTCAGACATGGCTTGATTAATAAGAATGCTAAATGGAAAGGCGATAGAGTCAGCAGCAGGTTTTAAGTATTCTGGTGAAAGGTTGTCTGAGGAGGACGAACATGATTTAAGTTTGAAAAGAAGTTTGTGAATTAATGAGGTGGGAGCAGGTTTAAAAGAGAAAGGAGGTACTGTTGGGTATTGGTTGGGAGTAGGTCAGGTTTCAAGACTGTTGGGATTTGTAGAATGGTTAAGGCCTGAGATTAATGAAGTGATGCTATCGATGATGTTGGAATTGAACATATTAGCTATTTCGGATGGTGTCTTATTTGTATTTGGGGTAGGGTTTTGTGTGGATCCAGGGGTGAGTATTGTTTTTATAGTTTTCCAAAATGTTTTTGGGTTGTTTTTATGATTGGTTAGTTGCTTAGAAAAGTAGTTTTTCTTATCTGTATCAACTGATTTTTTTTGCTGTATTACGTAGTTGCCTGTATTTTTGCAAGTCTGTATCAGTTTTATTTTTTTTTTGCCAATCTTTCCAGGCGCTGTCTCTAGTTAGTAGTATTTGTTTAGTTGATTTGGTTAGCCAAGGTGCATGGTTAGCTTTTGTTCTTTTAGTTCTGAGATGGGCTAAGATATTGAGCCTATCTAGGAATGTTTTCTTGAAGTGGTTGACAATCTCATCTAAAGGTAGAGTTTTTAATGTGGTCCAGTTGATTTACTTTAACATGCTATTAAATAGTTCCCGAATGAAATTTGTTAGGTTTCTGGATACCTTGAAAGTGCAGGTTTGCTGTTTTGGGGAGGTGGCTCTATGGGTATAAGCAGGGAGATAGTCACTTAGTGAGTTAGGTAAGGTGTTGGAGTTAGAGTATTTGAGCGGGTCAGATACCAGGATCCAGTCTCGGCCTGAGGTTAGGTTGTTGTTGTTATGTATTCTAGTAGGTAATGTGATTAACTGTGTAAAACCATGAAGTTGGATACTATTAGCTGGTGAGTCAGTGGAAAGGTTTAGCCAATTGATATTGACATCTCCCATGATTGCTGTTTCATTGGAGATATTTTTGGATACCCAAGAGAGAATGTTTTCCAGTACTGGGAAGAGCAAGAGAATTGGTATTTTGGCCTTCATTATTAAAAAAACATTGATGTAGTTCTTTTTTCTTGTTCAGCATACAATAATACTAGACTGCATTTGCAAAGAGAACTGCTTCAGCTAAGTCCAATTCCTGAACCACCTTGGTCTACTATAGCAACTGATATCTTTGAGTGGAACAATCAACACTACTTAGTTTTTGGTAGACTCTTATTTAAATTAGTTTGAGATTAATCTACTACTAAACTTAACCTGTCTAAATGTCAGTTTCCTGTGCTTTCTCCTATTAACCTGGTGAACATGGGTATTCTGAGGCACTATAGCAACTGCCTCATGTACACAGACAGCCCTCTCCTCTTACCTTCCAGCACTCAGCCTTGTGAGAGATGCACTTATATCTCCAAATTGGAAGCCATGCACTCTCCAGCCAAGACTGGAATAGCTGGTCAAGAGGAGAAGTTCAGCACCTGCACCACACCAATGGAACACATAGCCCTCCAGAACACCCACCATCACAGCCTTCACATAAAAACACAAACCACACACCCACCTTCACAGAGGCTCTCAAAAGAAATCTACCCAAACAGCAGAGGCCTCCAAGGCAGAAACGGGCTCGACCACCACAACACAGCACAAACCAAAAGACACATAGCTCACCTCCACAATTTGCCCCTCAACCTAAGCCTCTAAGGCAAAACAGCTTGACCAATACAATAATCATAGGTGACTCAATAGTGAGGCACACTGATTTCCCACTCACTAGGTTGAATAAGGAGAAGGTAACAGTCAGCTGTCTATCAGATGCCAGAATCCAACACATAACACACGCACTCAGGTCACTCAATAACAAGTACAAGTATGTCATTGTCCATGTGGGTGTGAATGACCTGAGATGCACCTCCCTAGACTGCATGAAAAGAGATATGGTGGAGCTCTCCAATTATGTGGCCCAGGCAGGTATGACCATAGCCCTGAGCAGCATCCTACTATCGCCCAAAATGATACCACAGTACAAACAAAAATGACTGACCTCAACAACTGGCTACTTTTCTGGTGTCATTCTACAGGGATCCAGTATCTGTCTGCTTGGGATGACATGATTGATAGACCTTGATGTTGTGCCAGAGATGGCCTGCATCTGTCACCTCTGGGTTTCCAGGTACTGGCTAAGCCTCTTGCCAGCCCGATAGTGCCTTTTTTAGGCAGCGTTCCAAAGGCCAAATTACCACCATAACAGCTATAAATAAATGCAATCTGAAGGTCATGCTGCTCATCCCTAGAAGTCTAAATCTCAAGATGCACTTGCTCGAAGCACTCCTCAAAATGGAGAACACTGACATTTGTGCTGTAATGGAGACCTGGTTTAAAACAGCAAAAAGCACCCCTGCACTACCAGGCTATAACTCATTCCACACCTTTCGGCCCCAGAACATGGACCAAAGCTCCAAAGGCAGTGGTGTATTCATAAAGGATATGCACACCTCCAGACTAGCAGCCCAGCATAACGCATCTGAGATACTCCAGGTACAACTAACATTGGGTAAGACCGTGATTCAGGTCATAGCCTGCTATAGGTCCCCAACCATGTCCCAAGACTCTCACTCCACATTCCAAAGCACCCTGGAAACTATTAAGATCCAACCCAACACTCTCATACTAGGTGACTTCAACTACCCCTCCATCAGCTAGGAAAACTACTCATGCACCAATGCACTGGCCCAACGCTTCCTGGAATTCATCAATTCCAATGTCCTGGACCAGCTCATTCTTACCCCCACTAGAGGAAGCAACATCCTTGACCTGGTTATTACTAACATGGGAAACCACTGCTCTACACCAGTAGTCAATTCCTCCCTGGTTAGAGCCGACCAAAAACTGATCACCATGGAAATCCATATCTCACTTCCACCATGAAAAACTTCTCCAAAGCTGACTTTGGACTCCTAAAAACAGAGGTGGCTAACTTCACAGCACCCATGCTAATGGAAAATAGAAGCATGACTGCCGAATCATACACTAATGCACTGTACGAACATGTACATAAATGCATGGAACTAGCCATACCCAACAGAACCAAGAGGCTCTCCTCCAAAAAAAAAAAAGGAAGCCAGTCTGGTGGTCACCTGCCATTAATAAACTCTACAACATAAGGAAGAAACTGTTGCAGAAAAAGGTGAAGTCCCAAGACTGGAAAAATTCCCTTATTAGCCTCAACAAAAAGTTGAGATCCCTCATCAAAACCTCCAAAGCCAGCTATGAAGGCAGAATTGCGGCAGGCACTAAAAACAACCACAAAGCCTTCTATAGTTATATCAAGGATCTCCATGGCAATACCTAGATTTACTCTGAGTTACTGCACAATGGTAACTCCTATACTGAGGCAACACATATTGCCAACATACTGGCTGACAGATTCAGTGCCAACTTTACCCCTCTCTCCCCCCTAAAAGACCAATCTCAGTACCGGAAGAATGCCAGGCACCCAACATTTCTGCAGCACAGGTTAAAGCTGCATTGTCTAAGGCCGAGAATACAGCTTCCATGGGACCCAACAATATCCCTGGCTATGTTCTACATGAATTTCAAAGTGAACTGACACCACATCTGTGTGCTCTGTTCACTCACAGCCTCACCTCAGGCTTTGTTCCTACCAAATGGCACACTGCTACAGTTATCCCTCTCCATAAAGGAAGAGTGACTACAGACCCTGGAAATTATCACCCCATTAGCCTGAAAATCTGATATGTAAGGCTATGGAGCACATCATCATAGACCTAATTAACAAGGACATAGGGAATATCCAAACTCTAGATCCCACGCAATTTGGTTTTGTGAAAGGTAGATCATGCCTGCTCAACCTGGTTGACTTCTTTGAGTCAGTCACCAGAGCAGTGGATGAAGGTAAGGCAGTTCATACAGCCTACCTCGATCTGGCCAAGGCCTTTGATACCATTTCTCCCTCAGGAATTATTGATAAACTCAGTAAACTATCTATCAACCCCTATATCATTAGGTAGGCTGCAAAGTGGCTCACAGATAGAACCCACGGTGTGAAAGTAGCAGATTCCAAGTCAGACTGCCGACCAGTCACGAGTGGAGTCCCACAGGGATCGGTCCTGGGTCCTCTCCTGTTTGGCATCTACTTCTCAGAAGTCTAGGCCAACACGGAGGAACTCTGGCTGACCAAATTCGCAGATGACTGCAAGCTGGGAGCCATTATTAGCTCCCCAAGTGATGCAGACATACTACAGAAAGGACTCACTGAGACCAATGACTGGTGTCGAAACCATGGCCTCAAGCTTAGTGCCAAAAATGCGTAGTAATCCGCTTTGGGAAAAACTCAGTACCCACTAATTACCACATTGATGGTAGCCCACTGAACACTGAAGGCGTTATAAGAGATCTGGGGACACAGGTTGACAGCAACCTCTCCTTCGACCACCACATTGCCACTGTGGTCAGAAAGGCCTTCTATGTGGCACATCTCATTACCAAAGGTTTTGCATCCAGGAAAAAAGAGGTCATTGTCTCCCTCTACTCTTCCCTCATTAGACCAGTCATAGAGTATAATGCCCCATTTGTCATGTACCTCACTAGACACCTGTAACAGTTGGAGAGGCCACAAAAGTACCTCACAAAGAGGATCCTAGGCCTTAAACACATGTCCTACATGGACAGACTCAAAAAACTCCAGCTATTCTCTGTCTCATGTTGTCTACTAAGAGGCAATCTTTGCTTGACTTACAAAGCCATGTCTGACCAAGCTCTGTTAGAAATGCTACATCTAAAGAAATCCCAATCCCTCCGCACCACACACTCCAGAGACCTCAACCTCATTACCACAATCAACAGAACATGCTGGAGGGACAGGTTCATAACCCACAGACTACTCATGCTCTGAAATAGACTTCCCATACATGTCAAGCAGAGTACCTCACTAGCCCTCTTCAAGTGAAATCTTGATGAGTGAATGAGTAACAGAAATTTCACCCCGGGGATCACTCCAGTGGCTCTACTTGATAAAGGCACTAGGAACTAACGACGGGCAGGACAATGTCAGGGCACTTCTATGGGCGAGGCTTGTAAAGGCTCCTGGGCCATTAGCCTAGTACACACCTATGAACTGCAGTTATTCCTAAGTTGAAATGTCATTTCTCAGTTCATGGTAGTCCACACAATCGTTTTTCTGACAATGGTACTCAATTTAACAGCAGGTTGTTACAGAAATTTGCAAAAGAATGGGACTTTGTACATGTTACTAGCAGTCCTGAATATCCGCAGTCCAATAGTCTAGCTGAAAGTGCAGTGCAGAGTGCAAAGCAATTACTTGAAAGGTGAAAGCGTGACAATACCGATGTATTCATGAATTTGCTTATTCTCAGAAACATACCCTGTGCTGATATTCTTGGCTCACCTGCTCAAAGACTACTTTCCAGGCAAACTAGAACTATGCTACCTATTTCTTCAAGTTTGTTGCAGTCTAAACCTAAGAACACTAAAACCATCAAGGCTCAATTGTTTATGAAGTTATGACAGATCGAGCAGATTACTTCGACCACTGAGGGAAGGGGAGATGGTACAAATAGACAACGAAAGGTTTTGATTGAATAGGAAAGATTACAGGCATTTGTATAGAGCAGAGATCTTACTTGGTAAATTTGTAAGGAGTGGAGTATAGGAGGAATTGCAAACATCTTCTTCCTATACCAGGACATCATCATCATTGCAATCACAACACTGTCTCTGTGATGCAAACTCTAAACCAAAGAATGAGTCAGACACTGTTTCCAGACCAGAATGTGCTCAAAAGTCTGATTCTGTTCCAGAAGGTGATTCAAACATTCCATAAGTCAACCATTTTGCAGAAACTGTCCCAGTTGCTAATTCCCAGTTTTATGTCACACGATATGGACGAGTGTTTAAACCAAGTGCGAAATACACAGCAACGTGGACTAGATTGTACATACCTATATGTTTAACATTGCATAATGAATGTCTACAGATTACCTGTGATTTCTGCATGCCATACAGTCTCAGAACAATTGTATGCTCTATTTCTCAAAGATGGAGGCTGTAGATCAAAGTGTAAAGTGTGTGTGCTTGTATCTTTAAGAACCATGCAAGGCTGTATGTGCACGTATATAACCAGCACACGTACACAACCTTTGTGCCATTTTGAAGTACCAGCTAGGGAGTGAACATGACTTATCATAGCCATTAATTCTATATAAGTTACTTAAGTTACAGTCTATAGTCAACAATAGTAATGTGTTTGTATATAATAAAACTGCCTGAATAGAACCCACGAAGACTTGTATATTTGTGTCTTAACACAAAAGCGACAACAGGGATATGAGTTTTAGACTTCATACTCTTCAGAAAATGCATGCTAATGCATAACCTGTTATTCTATCAACTTTCTCTATTTGTAAGAGCAATGTTTAAAAATTGTCCCTATTTTTAGGGCCTTTGGCCCCCATTATTCATGGCTTTGTCCAGATTTTTTCTGTAATAGGTTGGGAGGTATGGATATGATTATCTTCACATACGCATTACATTTCTAGTAGTTTTTTCTGTGCTTTTATCATCTTTCTCACACATAGCACTTGAGGGAATTATACAGAATGACTGGTTGTTCTCACTTTCTCATAAAAAGTTTACAGAAGTGTTTTGTTAACCAATACAGCACTGCATATCATTACACACACACACACACACACACACACACACACACACACACACACACACACACACACACACACACACACACACACACACACAAACACTACTATCTGCTTTTCTTCTGTATTGTCTCTTTTTATTTCCTTTATCTTCCCCTGCAGATGTGAAGTGGACTTGCTTTATTTCCTTACAGTCTTCACTACCTCACATGAATGTTACCAGTTATTCAGATTACAGTAAGCAGTAGGGTTCTATACATCCTCACACATGCATGTGCACGCGTGCGCGCGCACGCACACACACACACACACACACACACACACACACACACACACACACACACACACACGCACACATACAGAACAACACACATGATCACAAACCCACCCACACACACAATGTTTTTCTTGTAGTTGTCTGGCTTTATCAATTGCCCGTCTCAGCCGTTTCACTAATTTTGTTAGTGGGAGGCATGTCCATTCACCTTGAGTCTCTGTGAAACTTTATAAAATTGTTTTGCAGCTCAAGCAATACATTAGCATATTCAAGTATTACATTTCTTCCATCTAGACTTTTCTTTTAGACAGTCACTTCTCAAACCGTTTCCAGATCATTACAAGAAATATAGTTTTACACACAAATGCACACATTTTGTCTTACTGCTCTGTATCTGCTGCAGCCACATGGACAAATGCAGAGTGTGTGTGTGTGTGTGTGTGTGTGTGTGTGTGTGTGTGTGTGTGTGTGTGTGTGTGTGTGTGTGTGTGTGTGATGGTGGTGGGGGTCAGCAATCCCTTGGCCACTCCTCGGTCATATTCACTAACTGTTGCAGTCAGATTATTTCTTAATCTTCAGATTGCCATGCAAAGATCACAGAAAAAGAAATACACCTACCATGTACTTTAACTTCTTTATATCTGTCATGAGTGCCGGCTTATTCAGTCACAAATCATGATGTAGACCAATTACAGCCACAAATCATGATGTAGACCAATTACAGTTACAAATCATGACGTAGACCAATTATTCACTTCCCAGCATCTCAGATGCTAACTTTTGAAGTTTTCTTTGTCTTTTTTCCCTGTTTAGATGTGCACAGCTAAACAGAGGGGGACCAACATACAGTATCGATGCAATGGCATCAACACGCACAGATTCATAGATACTCCAAGGCCTCTGAGTTTCATGACCATTTCACCTCCCTCAGGCTGTACCTTTTTTCTCAAGGGGGGCCATACCAGTCAATGCTGGAGTAAATTTGTGACTACCCATCCACATCTGTTCTGCTGGCTCCCTCCTCTGTCTTTTTTTTTTTTTTGTTGAGCAACTTTGATCATGTGACACTGCACCGTGGATTTTCCTGATGTCTTACATCCTCTAGTGCCACTCTGATCTGGCATAACAAGGACTGTCAGCTCTGGAAACCAGTCAAAAACTGCATAATGAAAATAAATAAGCACTTACTTATTTAAATCTGCTAACCGATATCCAAGTGCACCCATTTCACTTAGATTAGATGCATTTACTTGAACAATTCATAACACATAATAAAAACATAACATTGGAGCTGTGATAAACACAGAAGGATAAAACAGTGGTGCGCACATACTTGTACGTGGGCAATAGAGTTGATAAGTAGCAGCAGTGTACTGACATTGTTCAGAGCTTTAAGAAGGAGGAAATACAAAAAGATCTTCCTCTAGAGCAGAGTCACTTCCCAAAGTCTTCATATCGTTCTTACTGGTGACACTGTTTTCACTGGGAAAACACTGCAGATTCAGCCAAATAAAGACAGCTAAGATCCTGGTTTGATTGTGGCAGTTCTATACAACAGTGACATAGGCAATGCTGTTACATATACACAATGATGCAATCTTTGAGCTCAGCACTTGTTCAGAACTCACTGTAACCACTAAATAAGCTACGAATTACTGCAGCTCTCAACGTTCCTCACTTGTCTAGAGGAAAACAGTTTTTAGTACTTAATAAATAAGCACCTATCCAGGCATGTCTAAGGCTCAGCTCCCGGTGTTTTCTCTTGTCTACCTGATGAATCTGGACATCTTGGGGCAATGCAGCACTTTTCTCAAATACACAGACAATCCTCTCCTCCTACCACCCAACACTACAACCTATGAGAGATGCACTTATATAACCAAACTGGAAGCAAAGCTCTCTTCACCCAAGACTGGATTAGACAGTCAAGAGGAGAAGGTAAACACTTGCACCACACCACACTCATCACACAGTCCCTCAAAGCCTACACAACCAATGCACACACATAGAAACACAAAACACACACCTACATTCACGGTGGCTCTCAATAAAAACCTGCTCAAACAACAGAGACCTCCAAAGCAGAAACACAAGCACCCTTCACCCCCCAACACAGCCCAAATGACACATAGCCCACAAACTCAGTGTGCCACTCAACCACAGCCCATAAGACTTAACAATTTACCCAAAACTCTAGTCATACGTACTCTATATTTAGGCACACTGATGTTCCACTCACCAGGCTAAACAAGGAGAAAGTTACTGTCAGCTGCCTGTCGGGTGCCAGGATCCGCCACATAATACACGCACTCAGGTCACTCCACAACAAGTACAAATATGTCTCTGTCATTGTCCATATTGGTGTGAATCACCTGAGAATTACCTCCCTGGACTACATGAAAAGAGACATGGAGGAGCTCTCCGATCTTGAAGCCCAGGCAGGTATGACCCTATCCCTGAGTATCATCCTGCCATCACCCAGAATGATACCACAGTACAAGGACAAAATGATTGACTTCAACAATTGGCTAAGCTACTGGTGTCATTCTAAGAGGATCCAGTATCTGTCTGCCTAGGATGACATGATCGACAGACCACAATGCTTTGCCAGAGATGGCCTGCACCTATCGCCCTTGGGATTCTAGATACTGGCTAAGGCTCTTGCCACCCCTATAGTGCCTTTTTTAGGCAAGGTTCAAATGACAAATTCACCACCGTAACAGGTACAAACAAGCAAAATCGGAGGGTAATGCTAGTCAATGCTAAAAGTCTAAACCTCAAAATGCACTCACTCGAGGCACTCCTTAAAATGGAGAACATTGACATCTGTGCAGTGACAGAGACCTGGTTCAAGGCTCCAGAGAGCACCCCTGCATTACCAGGCTATAATTCATACCACACCTTTCGGCCACCTAACCTGGACCAAAACGCTAAAGGTGGA
>NC_056732.1:473966844-474091844 GCF_019279795.1 Protopterus annectens | reverse complement strand
AATGAAGGTTAAAAAGATGGCAGGGGTATTCCTGCACAGTGCATGAGGGGAGGAGGAAAGACTGGATGTCGTAAAAAGAATTTAAGTGGAAAAGAACAGGATAATCAGTAGAAATAGGTCTCATGGATAAATGCTCTGACCAGAGCTGTAGAATGGAATTACAAATCTTGTTAAGTCCAAGACCTGATCCAGAAATGTAGCAGACCCAAATATAAGGCTTTTCACATCAGATGCAGTAGCTAAAAAAAAAAAAAGAAAAGAAAACAAAGTCTCATACTACGGAACAACAAATGGTGAAAACTGCAAAGGAGTCTGGCTGCAGCAGTAACTCTTCATACTGAAGCATTCATAAACTGTAATCAAAGTTTGAGAAGTTATAGCATAAACATGACCAGTGAGGGCACGGACTGTTTACTGCTAAATACAGAGCATTAAGACACTGTTTACTGTTAAACATATAGCATTAGGACACTGACTGTTTACTGTTAAACATAGTATTAGGACACTAACGGCTTATTGTTAAATACATAGTGTTAAAGTACACCCATACTGCATGTTATGCAAACATTTTGTACATTGTGCAACCTTCCAGAATAGAAACTGTGATGGTAACATGACAACAGGAAAAATATCAAGTAAATACAAAGCACGAACACTGCAGAACTTGAAAAATACTACACATTTCTCAAATGACTAGGAATAGTCTGTAAGTGAAATGTGATAAAGAATTACCCTCTGAATGAACTGATTAGTAATTTGTGCATAATCAAATTACTTTAAAAATACAACATTAAAATAGATGATGTGGTTTACAAAGGTAAAATGCCTTTAAGAGATATCTGTGTCCTCAGGACTGTGATGTAAAATACTCCTTTTTACTCAGTACTATATTTGCTAATATACAGTTTCAGTTTAATTCATTTCATTGGAATCACAGGAAATACAAGGAAATACAAGACTATGAGGCCACGTGCGTCTTGCCAATAACCACCCTCAGGCTTTACCAACCTTTTCAAGGAAGGTAATGCCTGTAATCCCAGAGTGTTTTAGGGTATCCAAGCTATTGTCTAAGCTTTTAAAATGCTGACAGGAAATCACACTGCTTGACATGCAAGAGGAGACTATTCCACAGCAAAGAGAGGCACTGGGTGAAGAATCTACCTCTCCATTTAGTTTTCATTTTTTCCTGATGTAGAGCGACATCTCTTTGTTCTAGTATTGACTGCATTACTTGATACATCAAGAAAAAGGAGGTTTTGGATAATGGAATACATAAGGCCACAGAAAACAAGCCACATGTCTTCCCCTCAAGAAACGATATGACACTGAGTATACGGACAGTGATTCCAGTCTTCCCTCAAAACTAAGACTTTTGAGCTCTGAGATTCTTTTTGTTAGGAACATCTACAGTCTTGTGAATCTTTTTATGCCTAGTGTGATACATACCAAATGGAGCATTACAGTCGATAATGGGTCTAACAAGGACAACACTATGTTCGCTGGTTTTGGAAGAGATACCCTTAGTAATTAGTTTTGAAATACTGAAGGACTTTCTGACTATGGTCGCTGCATGATGACAGGAGACCGATCCAGCTGTCCAGGTGCCCAGGTCTCTGAAGACATACTCATTGGTGAGTTGGGTGTCACTGATGCAGCAGGTGGCAACAATTTGTTGTTTTGTGAATGAAATGATACAACATTTCTCAGTGATTACTTTGAGTCCTTTTTCTGTGCACCAGATGTTAATGTATGATAGTTACATTTGAATGGAATTTGTATCATTTGTTGACTTGACAATTACACCCAACTTGAAATCATCAGCAAACTTAGTCAGGTGGAGATCCTTGTTGTCAGAGTTGAGATCCAAAAACTAAATGCCAAAAAGAAGGGGGACCTAATATAGCCCCATAGGGAATGTCACTGGTCATCTTTTCCTTAACAGAGGATGCATCACCCACCCTGATAATATATATTCTGCTCTTGAGTCAGTTTGCAATCCATCGTAACACACAGGGATCCATGCTTAAGGCTGTTAGCTTGTTTACATTCTCATTCGATGGTATGGTATCAAATGATTTTGCTAGATCCAGGATGGCAGTTTTTCAAAGAAGTTTACAAGATTGAGAAGGCATAACCCACCCTTAACAAATCAAATCGTTGCAATTGAGCCTGATAACATTCTTAATCCCATTGATAACGTGTTCATAGGATCATAGGATCACAGGTTAGTAAGCAAGCAAAACTAATGACTAATGGGTCTGTAACTGATTGAGTCAGTGGTGGGGCCACCCTTATAAAGGAATTCACCACTGTTTGTGAACATAACCTAAGGCAAGACTTAAGTAGGACTACTTCTTCAATGGGTTATTGTTTTATAAACAGTGTCAGTCAGACCTTTGCTGATCCCCTTCTTTAAGTTGTTCAACCCTAGCTTTGCCACAGGTTATGTTCCCCAACAGTGGTGCAGTACTTGGACATAGTAAGAGGAAAGTGACAAAGGTATATTTCAGGTGGGGATCATACTTTTGGGGAGACATTTTCTAAAATAGCTGAAGAAGAATTTATATATGCATATATAATTACATATACTTACACACACACACACACACACACACACACATATATATATATATATATATATATATATATATATATAAGTATCCTTAGCCTCAGAAGCTAGACTATGTTCATGGGAGGCTTTGATAGTCTTAATAACTGCCTTCAGCTTCTAGGTGAGCCTTTTTATAGTCGCACTGTGATGAGGGCCTTACAAAGTAGTTTAAGAGTTTCTTCCATATGTTGTAAAGTTTATTTACACCTACAAAGCATCAGGAAGGTTTGTTATTGAATTTGCCTCTGTAAATGGCCTGGGTAGGGCAGCCCTATCAATTCATTTATGTAAATGAGTATAAAGATCCTTGGGACAGGTGGCTGTGTATCCCGGTCCTATTTAGGGGTAGCAAGGGAGAATTTTGTGATTTTGTCATATGATTGTAAAAGGTGCAAGGAGAAATCAGAGAAGTTGCTCTTACTACAGCCATATTGTCTGATTAGAGCTTTTATTCAATGCCCTCCTCAGTTAATTCTGTTTCAGCTGCTGCAGGACCCCTTCCTGATAAATGCATCATACTGCATTTTCCTAAACTTCTTTGTGGATACTTAAGCCCCACTCTTGTTTTGACTCAGAAACAAACACAAATGCTAATAAGTAGATCAGTGCTGCACCAGGTCGGTACAAATACTGTTCATAGGTATCCTGCTGCACCACTTTTTTAAGTCCTACTCCTATAAAATGTCTCATGGCTCATGAATCTTTCATCTCACACTTGCAAACATACCATACCTTGCCCTGTGAAGTAATATTTACCTAAATACATAAAAAAACCCTCTGTTTATTTGACCTTTTTGTTGCTCAACATCAATACTCATTTCCTCTGCTCAACCAACTTTTACCATTCTGTGCACCCATATAATGTCTCCGTGATCCCTTCTAGGTATCATTATTCAATTTGTAGAGGCCTGATAACATTATCCTTTACCCGCTTTCAAGATTTCAGTCTCACCACCTTGTCATACTACACTAAATAATTAAAATGTGACAGTAGCCTTTTTATGTCTTTTTTCTCCTCCACCATGATTAAGTGTTATACCCCAGTGATACATGCCCTCCTGAAGATTGATTAAGTGTTATACCCCAATGATACATGCCCTCCTGAGGCATGATTAAGTGTTATACCCCAATGATACATGCCCTCCTGAGGCATGATTAAGTGTTATACTCCAATGATACATGCCCTCCTGAGGCATAATTAAGTGTTATACCCTGAGGCATGATTAGAGTATTATACCCCAATGATACATGCCTCCTGAGGCATGATTAAGTGTTATACCCCAATGATACATGCCCTCCTGAGGCATGATTACTACCAATGATATGCCCTCCTGAGGAGGCATGATTATGTTATACCCAATGATACATGCCCACCTGAGGCATGATTAAGTGTTATACCCCAATGATACATGCCCTCCTGAGGCATGATTAAATGATACATGCCCTCCTGAGGCATGATTAAGTGTTATACCCCAATGATACATGCCCTCCTGAAGATTGATTAAGTGTTATACCCCAATGATACATGCCCTCCTGAGGCATGATTAAGTGTTATACTCCAATGATACATGCCCTCCTGAGGCATAATTAAGTGTTATACCCCAATGATACATGCCCTCCTGAGGCATGATTAAGTGTTATACCCCAATGATACATGCCCTCCTGAGACATGATTAAGTGTTATACTCCAATGATACATGCCCTCCTGAGGCATGATTAAGTGTTATACTCCAATGATACATGCCCTCCTGAGGCATGATTAAGTGTTATACCCCAATGATACATGCCCTCCTGAGGCATGATTAAGTGTTATACTCCAATGATACATGCCTTCCTGAAGATTGATTAAGTGTTATACCCCAATGATACATGCCCTCCTGAGGCATGATTAAGTGTTATACTCCAATGATACATGCCCTCCTGAGGCATAATTAAGTGTTATACCCCAATGATACATGCCCTCCTGAGGCATGATTAAGTGTTATACCCCAATGATACATGCCCTCCTGAGACATGATTAAGTGTTATACTCCAATGATACATGCCCTCCTGAGGCATGATTAAGTGTTATACTCCAATGATACATGCCCTCCTGAGGCATGATTAAGTGTTATACCCCAATGATACATGCCCTCCTGAGGCATGATTAAGTGTTATACTCCAATGATACATGCCTTCCTGAGGCATGATTAAGTGTTATACCCCAATGATACATGCCCTCCTGAGGCATGATTAAGTGTTATACCCCAATGATACATGCCCTCCTGAGGCATGATTAAGTGTTATACTCCAATGATACATGCCCTCCTGAGGCATGATTAAGCGTTATACCCCAATGATACATGCCCTCCTGAAGATTGATTAAGTGTTATACCCCAATGATACATGCCCTCCTGAGGCATGATTAAGTGTTATACTCCAATGATACATGCCCTCCTGAGGCATGATTAAGTGTTATACCCCAATGATATATGCCCTCCTGAGGCATGATTAAGTGTTATACCCCAATGATACATGCCCTCCTGAGGCATGATTAAGTGGTATACTCCAACGATACATGCTCTCCTGAGGCATGATTAAGTGTTATACTCCAATGATACATGCCCTCCTGAGGCATGATTAAGTGTTATACCCCAATGATACATGCCCTCCTGAGGCATGATTAAGTGTTATACCCCAATGATACATGCCCTCCTGAGGCATGATTAAGTGTTATACTCCAATGATACATGCCCTCCTCATGCATGATTAAGTGTTATACTCCAATGATACATGCCCTCCTGAGGCATGATTAAGTGTTATACTCCAATGATACATGCCCTCCTGAGGCATGATTAAGTGTTATACCCCAATGATATATGCCCTCCTGAGGCATGATTAAGTGTTATACCCCAATGATACATGGCCTCCTGAGGCATGATTAAGTGGTATACTCCAATGATACATGCCCTCCTGAGGCATGATTAAGTGTTATACCCCAATGATACATGCCCTCCTGAGGCATGATTAAGTGTTATACCCCAATGATACATGCCCTCCTGAGGCATGATTAAGTGTTATACTCCAATGATACATGCCCTCCTCATGCATGATTAAGTGTTATACTCCAATGATACATGCCCTCCTGAGGCATGATTAAGTGTTATACTCCAATGATACATGCCCTCCTGACGCATGATTAAGTGTTATACCCCAATGATACATGCCCTCCTGAGGCATGATTAAGAGTTATACCCCAATGATACATGCCCTCCTGATGCATGATTAAGTGTTATACCCCAATGATACATGCCCTCCTGAGGCATGATTAAGTGTTATACCCCAATGATACATGCCCTCCTGAGGCACGATTAAGTGTTATACCCCAATGATACATGCCCTCCTGAGGCATGATTAAGTGTTATACCCCAATGATACATGCCCTCCTGAGGCATGATTAAGTGTTATACCCCAATGATACATGCCCTCCTGAGGCATGATTAAGTGTTATACCCCAATGATACATGCCCTCCTGAGGCATGATTAAGTGTTATACCCAATGATACATGCCCTCCTGAGGCATGATTAAGTGTTATACCCAATGATACATGCACTCCTGAGGCATGATTAAGTGTTATACCCCAATGATACATGCCCTCCTGAGGCATGATTAAGTGTTATACAGCAATGATACATGCCCTCCTGAGGCATGATTACGTGTTATACCCCAATGATATATGCCCTCTTGAGGCATGATTAAATGTTATACCCCAATGATACATGCCCTCCTGAGGCATGATTAAGTGTTATATCCCAATGATATATGCCCTCCTGAGGCATGATTGTTATACTCCCAATGATACAGGCCCTCCTGAGGCATGATTAAGTGTTATACCCCAGTGACACATGCCCTCCTGAGGCATGATTAAGTGTTATACCACAATGATACATGCCCTCCTGAGGCATGATTAAGTGTTATACCCCAATGATATATGCCCTCCTGAGGCATGATTAAGTGTTATACCCCAATGATACATGCCCTCCTGAGGCATGACTAAGAGTTATACCCCAATGATATATGCCCTCCTGAGGCATGATTAAGTGTTATACCCCAATGATATATGCCCTCCTGAGACATGATGAAGTGTTATACCCCAGTGATATATGCCCTCCTGAGGCATGATTAAGTGTTATACCCCAGTGATATATGCCCTCCTGAGGCATGATTAAGTGTTATACCCCAATAATATATGCCCTCCTGAGGCATGATTAAGTGTTATACCCCAATGATATATGCCCTCCTGAGGCATGATTAAGTGTTATACCCCAATGATATATGCTCTCCAGAGGCATGATTAAGTGTTATACCCTGATCATATATGCCCTCCTGAGGCATGATTAAGTGTTATACCCCAATGATATATGCCCTCCTGAGGCATGATTAAGTGTTATACCCAATGATATATGCCCTCCTGAGGCATGATTAAGTGTTATACCCCAATGATACATGCCCTCCTGAGGCATGATTAAGTGTTATACCCCAATGATACATGCCCTCCTGAGGTATGATTAAGTGTTATACCCCAATGATACATGCCCTCCTGAGGTATGATTAAGTCAGAAAAACAAAGTATAGGCCACTGCTGAATTAATTCTTTGTTAAAACCACCTTTAATAAAAGTAAGCGCTTTCGGAATAATCCTTCATCAGACATATACTTAAAATGACAAAAGCAACCATATTTAAAAAACAAATCATCCAATCATTTGCTGATAAAAACCTGCCTTTTTTGTAGCACAGGTTTAATAGGTAGAACATCATTAAGACCAGGAGGTCTATGTGCTCTTAGGTTTACTATCCACTTGGATTCAGCCAATGCTGTTCTATGTTGAATGTCACCCCCCCTGTCATTAGTTCTAATGTTAACAATGCATCTAAACTTGAAAGTGTGTGTGGGATACTGATTAATATGCCTATACAGAGCATTACTCTCTTGACCTGTTCTAATATTGCTGATATGTTGTAATATCCTAACTTTCAGCATATTATTGGTCATGCCCACATAAAAACATTCACACTGTTCACAGTTGGCCATATATACAAGATGTTGTGTCCTACATGTTGCCCTCCCTTTAAAATGAAAAATTTTAGTCATGTTGGGATGTTTATACTCTATATCACTGTTGATGTATACACAGGCCTTACAGTTTCCACAGGGATGTGTACCCACTCTCATATTGGGTGTATAGCTTTTATCCAAATGTATCTCTTTACATAGTAAATCCTTAAGGTTATTATTCCTGCTATAGTTAAATGAGGGACGTTCTCCCACTATATCCCTAAGACCAATATCACTTCTTAATATGTTCCAATTGTTTTGAACTATCTGGCAGACGTCCTTTATATTGCTGCCATAAGTAAAAAGAAGTTTAAGTTTATCCTTCCTATTACAATTCGAGATAGTATCTATCTGTCTATTCCTAAAGGGACCTTCCATCCATGGCCTATTCTTGGTCTCTCTGTATAATGTGTTATTACTTACTGCTTTACTAACCATGGTTCTCTCATATCCCCTATCTGTAAAATGTCGACTAAGCCTGGATAACTCCTCATCACAGCAAACATCTTCTGAACACACCCTAGATATCCTACCTACTTGGCTCTTAACAATGTTGGGAAAGATGTGCCTCGGATGCATACTGTCATATGATAACAGTGTATTCTGCCAACATTGTTTCCTGTGTAGTTTAGAGGTGAAACCATATTCTCTCTGTTCCACACTGACATCCAAGAACTCAATCTGAGTAAAGGAAGTTTTCACACTAAAACTCAAAAAAGTAGTAGTGGTGTGAAGAAAAGCCAAAAACCTTTCAAAAGTGGATGTGTCCCCATCCCACAGAATAAAAACATCATCCACAAATCTGACATATAGGACTATGTATTTGCCCCACTCCTGATTATTCAAAACTTCCTTGGTTTCCCATTTCGACATAACCAAGTTAGCATAGGTATTAGCACAGGGGGTGCCCATGGCCACCCCCTGTGCTTGTCTGTAGATGGACCCTGGTCCTATAAAGACATTATTATTCAAAACCAAGGACAATAAATTCTCTACTACCTGCCGCTTGTGATGAGTAGCTCCCAACCTACTTATGACTTCTCCCACTGCTGTTATCCCATATTGATGCTCAATAACAGTAAACAAACTGTTGATATCCAACGTGGCCATCAAAAATCTCTCCCCTTTTAATTTAGTAACTGCAGCTAATAGACCCAGAAAATGCCCTGTATCTCTTAATATGTTGTCTAACTTATCTAGATAGGGTTTCAATGTAAACTCCAGCCAAATGGAGATATTTTCTGTGACCCACCCTCTCCCTGAAACAATGGGTCTGAGTGGTGGGTCTGTCAATGATTTATGTATCTTCGGCATAGCCTTAAATATAGGCGTAACCGGTTTATCTACTTTGAGAAATTCATATACCTCTTGGTCTATCAATCCCCTATCTAATAAATTGTTTAACTGGTTATATACATTATCAATAATCATCCTAACTTGTAATGGATTAATTTGTTCATATGCCCCATCTATTGTCAGCGTATCCTTCAATTTATTCTCATACCAACTTGTATCTACCACTACAATGGCGCCCCCCTTATCCGCCATCTTGATTGTTATTTCCTTTTTGTCCATAAGTCCATTGAGAGCAATTTTCTGTGATTGAGTAAGGTTATAATATCCACTTACACTCCTACCTTCAAAATATTTAAAAAGATCATTCTCACATCCATTCATGAACAAATTAAGTGTGGGTGTAAAGTTGGGAGCAAAGATACTTGGTTTTTTAGGGCCTGATACATCACTAACTTGGTTGTTAAAAATCAATCTTAGCATGACATTTCTACAAAACAGCATTAAATCAAATATAATGTCACTATATTCACATTTTTTGCTGGGAACAAAGGTCAAACCTTTGTTTAAAACCTCTAACTCGTCTGTGCTCAACACAACTTTAGATAGATTGTATACAATGCCATTAAACATACTGTGAGTCACTGTAGAGTCCTCCGACGCTTCTCTATGTTCCTGTCCTCGCTTGAGGATCTCTTCCCTGCACCTTTCTTCCTCACTGGTGCCGGTAGATTGCCCAAAAAATGTAGAGCCCCTAAGGTCGTTTTCGGTCGGGCCCCTGAGTCAACATGCTGAACACTCCCCCTTGTTATAACATTCGTATGACACATAAGACCATCTGTGGTCAAAGCATTAGCCGTTGGATGCGGAATATGTGTCTCACTGTTAGATCTAATCAAACCTTCTGAGTGCAGGGCAGATGTATCACCATTGGAGGGAACCATGCCTTCTGGCAGATCCCCTGTATGTACGGAGCTTGTATCGTCCGCTGTAGTGCTCCTGGAACGAGACGGACTGCCAGGAGAACTATTCTCCTTAGATCCATGCTGTGTTACAATTCCGGATGTTTTCGACGCTGGCTCTGCTGTGTGGGTTGCTATCGATACACATCCCTCCATGGCTACTGCCGAGTGTATCTCTGTAACGCGTGTAGCCTCTGTGCGTGTTGTCGTCATCACTGAAGGGCGTCTCGCTGGTTGAATGGCGCTTTCCTTGAATCTCGGCCACACAAAGATGTTACCCTCTGTAAAATCGGAGTGGTCTCTCCTAATTTTGCCTAGCTTCATGTCTTTAAGTTTATCTGCTTCCTTTGATAAAAGAAGCATGGCTGTGGAAAGTCTTTCTTTACTTTTAACATCTGGAAAATCTGTCTGTATTTTCAAATATAATGAAGCCACCTCCTGTTTCAACGTATCCAATTCCGGTGCAAAAAACTTTATCAATAATTTCATGTACTCCATACTTGTGTGCAGGTTAAGAGCTTGCCACTGTGCTAACAAATCAGGGTATCTATCGCCCTGTGCTGGCATGCACAGGACTCGCATACTCCTGGGTACAATGCCATATTTCAAACAAGCTTCAAGGTGAAAAGCCTGCCACTGCAGGCGTTGCAATTTACCTGCCTTGAAGTTCCATTCTTTAAGTAAATCCTCAACAGCTCTGTCCACTGCTACTGCCACTTTTCTTCCTTGTAATCCTTCCCTCTGAACAACGAAGCCCAAATCAAGGAGCGGATTACCTGAAGTGTCCACTTCTCCACCAGATTTTCCATAAACAATGCCTCCAAGGGTATTAAACCCCAATGATACATGCCCTCCTGAGGAATGATTAAGTGTTATACCCCAATGATATATGCCCTCCTGAGGCATGATTAAGTGTTATATCCCAATGATATATGCCCTCCTGAGGCATGATTAAGTGTTATACCCCAATGATATATGCCCTCCTGAAGCATGGTTAAGTGTTATACCCCAATGATACATGCCCTCCTGAGGCATGATTAAGTGTTATACCCCAATGATACATGCCCTCCTGAGGCATGATTTCCTGAGGCATGAAATGATACATGCCCTCCTGAGGCATGATTAAGTGTTATACCCCAATGATACATGCCCTCCTGAGGCATGATTGTTATACCCCAATGATATATGCCTTCCTAGACATGATTAAGTGTTATACCCCAATGATACATGTCCTCCTGAGGCATGATTAAGTGTTATACCCCAATGATATATGCCCTCCTGAGGCATGATTAAGTGTTATACTCCAATGATATATGCCCTCCTGAGGCATGATTAAGTGTTATACCCCAATGATACATGCCCTCCTGAGGCATGATTAAGGGTTATACCCCAATGATATATGCCCGACTGAGGCATGATTAAGTGTTATACCCCAATGATACATGCCCTCCTGAGGCATGATTAAGTGTTATACCCCAATGAAACATGCCCTCCTGAGGCATGATTAAGTGTTATACCCCAATGAAACATGCCCTCCTGAGGCATGATTAAATGTTATACCCCTATGATACATGCCCTCCTGAGGCATGATTGAGTGTTATACCCCAATGATACATGCCCTCCTGAGGCATGATTGTTATACCCCAATGATATATGCCCTCCTAGACATGATTAAGTGTTATACCCCAATGATACATGTCCTCCTGAGGCATAATTAAGTGTTATACCCCAATGATATATGCCCTCCTGAGGCATGATTAAGTGTTATACCTCAATGATATATGCCCTCCTGAGGCATGATTAAGTGTTATACCCCAATGATACATGCCCTCCTGAGGCATGATTAAGGGTTATACCCCAATGATATATGCCCGACTGAGGCATGATTAAGTGTTATACCCCAATGATACATGCCCTCCTGAGGCATGATTGTTATACCCCAATGATATATGCCCTCCGAGGCATGATTAAGTGTTATACCCCAATGATACATGCCCTCCTAAGGCATGATTAAGTGTTATACCCCAATGATATATGCCCTCCTGAGGCATGCTTAATTGTTGTACCCCAATGACATATGCCCTCCTGAGGCATGATTAAGTGTTATACCGCAATGACACATGCCCTCCTGAGGCATGATTAAGTCTTTTACCCCAATGATACATGCCCTCCTGAGGCATGATTAAGTCTTATACCCCGGTGATACATGCCCTCCTGAGGCATGATTAAGTGTTGTACACCAATGATACATGCCCTCCTGAGGCATGATTAAGTGTTATACCCCAATGATACATGCCCTCCTGAGGCATGATTAAGTGTTATACCCCAATGATACATGCCCTCGTGAGGCATGATTAAGTGTTATACCCCAATGATACATGCCCTCCTGAGGCATGAATAAGTGTTATACCCCAATGATACATGCCCTCCTGAGGCATGATTAAGTGTTATACCCCAATGATACATGCCCTCCTGAGGCATGATTAAGTGTTATACCCCAATGATACATGCCCTCCTGAGGCATGATTAAGTGTTATACCCCAATGATACATGCCCTCATGAGGCATGATTAAGTGTTATACCCCCAATGATACATGCCCTCCTGAGGCATGATTGTTATACCCCAATGATACATGCCCTCCGAGGCATGATTAAGTGTTATACCCCAATGATACATGCCCTCCTGAGGCATGATTAAGTGTTATACCCCAATGATATATGCCCTCCTGAGGCATGCTTAATTGTTGTACCCCAATGACATATGCCCTCCTGAGGCATGATTAAGTGTTTTACCCCAATTATATATGCCCTCCTGAGGCATGATTAAGTGTTATACCCCAATGATACATGCCCTCCTGAGGCATGATTAAGTGTTATACCCCAATGATATATGCCCTCCTGAGGCATGATTAAGTGTTATACCCCAATGATACATGCCATCCTGAGGCATGATTAAGTGTTATACCCCAATGATACATGCCCTCCTGAGGCGTGATTAAGGGTTATACCCCAATGATATATGCCCGACTGAGGCATGATTAAGTGTTATACCCCAATGATACATGCCCTCCTGAGGCATGATTAAGTGTTATACCCCAATGAAACATGCCCTCCTGAGGCATGATTAAGTGTTATACCCCAGTGATATATGCCCTCCTGAGGCATGATTAAGTGTTATACCCCAATGATACATGCTCTCCTGAGGCATGATTAAGTGTTATACCCCAATGATACATGCCCTCCTGAGGCATGATTGTTATACCCCAATGATATATGCCCTCCGAGGCATGATTAAGTGTTATACCACAATGGTACATGCCCTCCTGAGGCATGATTAAATGTTTTACTCCAATGTTATATGCCCTCCTGAGGCCTGATTAAGTGTTATACTCCAATGATAGATGCCCTCCTGAGGCATGATTAAGTGTTATACCCCAATGAAACATGCCCTCCTGAGGCATGATTAAGTGTTATACCCCAATGATACATGCCCTCCTGTGGCATGATTAAGTGTTATACCCCCAATGATACATGCCCTCCTGAGGCATGATTGTTATACCCCAATGATACATGCCCTCCGAGGCATGATTAAGTGTTATACCCCAATGATATATGCCCGACTGAGGCATGATTAAGTGTTATACCCCAATGATACATGCCCTCCTGAGGCATGATTAAGTGTTATACCCCAATGAAACATGCCCTCCTGAGGCATGATTAAGTGTTATACCCCAATGAAACATGCCCTCCTGAGGCATGATTAAATGTTATACCCCTATGATACATGCCCTCCTGAGGCATGATTGAGTGTTATACCCCAATGATACATGCCCTCCTGAGGCATGATTGTTATACCCCAATGATATATGCCCTCCTAGACATGATTAAGTGTTATACCCCAATGATACATGTCCTCCTGAGGCATAATTAAGTGTTATACCCCAATGATATATGCCCTCCTGAGGCATGATTAAGTGTTATACCTCAATGATATATGCCCTCCTGAGGCATGATTAAGTGTTATACCCCAATGATACATGCCCTCCTGAGGCATGATTAAGGGTTATACCCCAATGATATATGCCCGACTGAGGCATGATTAAGTGTTATACCCCAATGATACATGCCCTCCTGAGGCATGATTGTTATACCCCAATGATATATGCCCTCCGAGGCATGATTAAGTGTTATACCCCAATGATACATGCCCTCCTAAGGCATGATTAAGTGTTATACCCCAATGATATATGCCCTCCTGAGGCATGCTTAATTGTTGTACCCCAATGACATATGCCCTCCTGAGGCATGATTAAGTGTTATACCGCAATGACACATGCCCTCCTGAGGCATGATTAAGTCTTTTACCCCAATGATACATGCCGTCCTGAGGCATGATTAAGTCTTATACCCCAATGATACATGCCCTCCTGAGGCATGATTAAGTCTTATACCCCAGTGATACATGCCCTCCTGAGGCATGATTAAGTGTTGTACACCAATGATACATGCCCTCCTGAGGCATGATTAAGTGTTATACCCCAATGATACATGCCCTCCTGAGGCATGATTAAGTGTTATACCCCAGTGATACATGCCCTCGTGAGGCATGATTAAGTGTTATACCCCAATGATACATGCCCTCCTGAGGCATGAATAAGTGTTATACCCCAATGATACATGCCCTCCTGAGGCATGATTAAGTGTTATACTCCAATGATACATGCCCTCCTGAGGCATGATTAAGTGTTATACCCCAATGATAATGCCCTCCTGAGGCATGATTAAGTGTTATACCCCAATGATACATGCCCACCTGAGGCATGATTAAGTGTTATACCCCAATGATACATGCCCTCCTGAGGCATGATTAAGTGTTATACCCCAATGATACATGCCTTCCTGAGGCATGATTAAGTGTTATACCCCAATGATACATGCCCACCTGAGGCATGATTAAGTGTTATACCCCAATGATACATGCCCTCCTGAGGTATGATTAAGTGTTATACCCCAATGATACATGCCCTCCTGAAGTATGATTAAGTGTTATACCCCAATGATATATGCCCTCCTGAGGCATGATGAAGTGTTATACCCCAATGATATATGCCCTCCTGTGGCATGACTAAGTGTTATACCCCAATGATATATGCCCTTTTGAGGCATGATTAAGTGTTATACTCCAATGATATATGCCCTCCTGAGGCATGATTAAGTCTTATACCTCAGTGATATATGCCCTCCTGAGGCATGATTAAGTGTTATACCCCAATGATACATGCCATCCTGAGGCAAGATTAAGTGTTATACCCCAATGATATATGCCCTCCTGAGGCATGATTAAGTGTTACACCCCAATGATACATGCCCTCCTGAGGCGTGATTAAGGGTTATACCCCAATGATATATGCCCGACTGAGGCATGATTAAGTGTTATACCCCAACGATACATGCCCTCCTGAGGCATGATTAAGTGTTATACCCCAATGAAACATGCCCTCCTGAGGCATGATTAAGTGTTATACCCCAGTGATACATGCCCTCCTGAGGCATGATTAAGTGTTATACCCCAATGATACATGCACTCCTGAGTCATGATTAAGTGTTATACCCCAATGATACATGCCCTCCTGAGGCATGATTGTTATACCCCAATGATATATGCCCTCCGAGGCATGATTAAGTGTTATACCACAATGGTGCATGCCCTCCTGAGGCATGATTAAATGTTTTACCCCAATGTTATATGCCCTCCTGAGGCCTGATTAAGTGTTATACTCCAATGATAGATGCCCTCCTGAGGCATGATTAAGTGTTATACCCCAATGAAACATGCCCTCCTGAGGCATGATTAAGTGTTATACCCCAATGACACATGCCCTCCTGAGGCATGATTAAGTGTTATACCCCCAATGATACATGCCCTCCTGAGGCATGATTGTTATACCCCAATGATACATGCCCTCCGAGGCATGATTAAGTGTTATACCCCAATGATACATGCCCTCCTGAGGCATGATTAAGTGTTATACCCCAATGATATATGCCCTCCTGAGGCATGCTTAATTGTTGTACCCCAATGACATATGCCCTCCTGAGGCATGATTAAGTGTTTTACCCCAATTATATATGCCCTCCTGAGGCATGATTAAGTGTTATACCCCAATGATACATGCCCTCCTGAGGCATGATTAAGTGTTATACCCCAATGATATATGCCCTCCTGAGGCATGATTAAGTGTTATACCCCAATGATACATGCCCTCCTGAGGCATGATTAAGTGTTATACCCCAATGATACATGCCCTCCTGAGGCGTGATTAAGGGTTATACCCCAATGATATATGCCCGACTGAGACATGATTAAGTGTTATACCCCAATGATACATGCCCTCCTGAGGCATGATTAAGTGTTATACCCCAATGAAACATGCCCTCCTGAGGCATGATTAAGTGTTATACCCCAGTGATATATGCCCTCCTGAGGCATGATTAAGTGTTATACCCCAATGATACATGCTCTCCTGAGGCATGATTAAGTGTTATACCCCAATGATACATGCCCTCCTGAGGCATGATTGTTATACCCCAATGATATATGCCCTCCGAGGCATGATTAAGTGTTATACCACAATGGTACATGCCCTCCTGAGGCATGATTAAATGTTTTACTCCAATGTTATATGCCCTCCTGAGGCCTGATTAAGTGTTATACTCCAATGATAGATGCCCTCCTGAGGCATGATTAAGTGTTATACCCCAATGAAACATGCCCTCCTGAGGCATGATTAAGTGTTATACCCCAATGATACATGCCCTCCTGTGGCATGATTAAGTGTTATACCCCCAATGATAAATGCCCTCCTGAGGCATGATTGTTATACCCCAATGATACATGCCCTCCGAGGCATGATTAAGTGTTATACCCCAATGATACATGCCCTCCTGAGGCATGATTAAGTGTTATACCCCAATGATATATGCCCTCCTGAGGCATGCTTAATTGTTTTACCCCAATGACATATGCCCTCTTGAGGCATGATTAAGTGTTTTACCCCAATTATATATGCCCTCCTGAGGCATGATTAAGTGTTATACCCCAATGATACATGCCCTCCTGAGGCATGATTAAGTGTTATACCCCAATGATATATGCCCCCCCTGAGGCATGATTAAGTGTTATACCCCAATGTTACATGCCCTCCTGAGGCATGATTAAGTGTTATACCCCAGTGATACAAGACCTCCTGAGGTTCCTCGTATTACAGTGTATCACTTTCCATTTTTTTATGTTAAAAATTACAACTACCACTTTTAAATCAAAGCTTTCAGTCTTACTAAATGTTTGCCCTTGAATTTCTGATTAATGTTCAGGTTTTAATGTCAACATAAAGTGTGTTTACTTCATTATCTATTCTTGTTTGACACAAACAGACTAAGCAGTAGAGAATTATCTCATAGGCACAATGTTATCTACAAATGAAAGGAAAAAAACATAAGCTTTTATCCTTAGAACATATTACATGACTACAAATGCATGTACAACTATACGCATACATAAATGAATATTAGAAAGGGAGTCCACATTTTCTCCTTTTAAGTAAACCTTTCAAGATAACAGTGATACAAACCAACATGAGCTGTGTGGCATCATGCCAGCTATGCAGATTATATAAGGCAGCTCTTCCCTAAATGCCTGTCAATTTCAACTATGATAATTGGCCTCAGGAGGATTCTGAACAAAATGCTGAATGGTCAGAGGGGTCTGTTTCCTCAGTTTGGAGGTAGGTCAGGGTTTCCTCAATACACCAGAGCATGCAGGCAGGCTGTTTTGGCTAGGGAAATACTGACAGGCTTACTCTAAGTACGGTTTGTGTGTGAAAGTCGCAGCATCCTTTTTGCATTAGCACAGTCAGTGTTGTGTCTACAGTAGGGGGAGTACAGCACTTTTAAGTAACATAAGTCTCAGATCTTCACATAAAAGCATGACACAGCCAGTACTTAGCACTACTCGCTCTTGTCTCCAAAATGGACTAAATATACTGTCACTGAACGCTGTTAATAAGAACTATGTATCAGATGGTTAGCAGTCTGACGTTAGAGGAGAAAAAATGGCTAACTATTAAGGACTGCACAATATAATGCCACACTCAGATGTTGTCTTTGCAGACTTTATGAGCCTCTAACACCTTAGTAACCCATAAGTATTACCATCCTGTGCTTGTGCCATTATATTACTTGTGAACTTTAATCACATAAAGGTGCATTGCTTATACGGTGACATGTCTGTTTTTTGTTATGTGAACTCCTATGCCCCCTTCATACCCATTGACGCATCCAAAAGTTAAACTGCCTCTTGAAACACTGCTGTTAACACTTACTCACAAAAATCAAGTACTCCTGTCCATATTTGTCAAAGTATAATCAGTCTGATGTCTGGGTATGAGTCAGCTGTGCAAAGTCTGTTAATGGATGAGAAGTCAGAAGAAATGCACCTAAAACACAGCAGTATACAAAGTACTATAATGTATGATAAATAAAAAGAAAGGTATGTAACTAGGCTTCCAGAAAGAACTAGCACATTAGTATAAAACAAAGTTTATCCCTGTCCATATTCAAGCATGACTTATACCTATGGGTGGGAAACAGAAAATATACCCTAGGACTGCCCCCTGTACTACTAATGGACAGAGGCAGCTCCTAAATGCTTTATCCCATGCATGGGTCCCCTCAAATTATCTATGGTATGATCCCAGTTATTCTCTTTAGGGTAATATTCAATTATTGACCGTGGCATGGGTAAAGCCACTCTATATCCAAACAGAATAGGTTATTTTGAACACAAAAAGGGAAGTTGGCTAGTAAGGGCAGCTAGCCTAGCACTTACCTATGAAACAAAAAGTTCTATAGGTAACAAATGCAACACAAATAATGCTTGAGCACTCCAAAGCAAATCTTTAAAAAACAAGAAGCACATTAGCATAGTACAGGCATTACAGGCTAATGGCAATTACAAAAAATAAGGAGCATACTTCCATAAACAAACAGCTAATTAGTATGGTGCAGGTATTACATTGAAAAGGCTTCGCAAACAAAACATAAAACACAGAAACACCAATGATTTTATAATGGTAAAGAGAAAAACAGAAAAAAAAAACATACAACAGCAATCTAGGGCACAGTAGTGTTATTATCCTGAACACACTATAATCATACTATATGGCATATCAGAAAAATCATAAACTTAACAGTTTTAGTCAATTTTACCAAAATATGATATAACTGTCAATAAATATTTCAGATGTGAAATGTAAATAATGCCAAATATGTTAAATAAATATGTGACAGAAGTATATACTAAACTACAAGGCTGTTCAGTTATTTAAAATAAATGTACAATGCATTATTTGTTCACAAAAGATGCCATGAATTTTATACCAGCAGAGTATCATGATGGATGCTCGTCTGCCATAACCCCAGGATTAAGTGAAATAAAGCAAGCAACATAGTGGATATGTAGAAAATGAGTGACAACAGAGCAAAAGGGGAAGCAGAGAAGAAAGGTGGGGTGAACTTTGCAATAAATAAGCAGGTCAGCAGAAATGTGAAAAAGAGACTTTGCATGTTTACATGTAAAATATTGTGGCTATTTGTTATATACACAACATATGAGTAACTCTGTAGTTAGTCATTTTCATATAAGTTTTAAACAGCTGGCAAATTCCCTTTTAAAAGTAGGAGAAGGCCTTGTTTTTTTTAACTTGGTGCGTCAAGAGAAGACTGCATATGTATAAAGGATGACCTTAAACATTGCCAAGTAAATCTCATGAATGCAGATTATTTAGTCACTTGGGATTTTATTTTTGTAGAAGTCTGCATGTAAGTGCATCTTCAACATAAGGCATCCCTCCTCCCTGTTGACAACTATCTAAGCTGAGCAAGTACTACTCAAGGATGGATCCTAGGGACTGTCATCTGTGAATTTAGTTATCCTGTTATAAACCGCCTTCATTTAGTCAATTTCCCCTTCAGAGAATCTAGACGACATTATGCCATTAATATGTAGAAACAGCAGTAGTAAGAAAGCTGCAAACCTTTTTCTGAAAATAGAGGATTATGATTGCGTCTCTGATCATAACTTATTATATATCCGAGACATGGATGCCAAGAAATTCACCCTGAAAAGTGATGTTTGAGATGTGACTCGTGGAATCCATTTCAAGAACACATAATAAAGAGTTATGACTGGAGACCTGATCATAATTCTTTGTAGTACACGGAGCTTTATCCATTCAATATATCACTAATTAACAACAACAAAAAAAAGAAATAGAAAGAAAAAGTGATAAGTGTTTGGCCAGCTTTCAAAGCTGTAAAGCACTTAGCAGTGTCAGAAAGACAGAATAATGCATTGTGTTATGTTAAGGAAAATCAGGGACAGATTACCGGTACAGACAGCAGGCAAAAAAAAGTTTGTTTTGAATTCTGCCGCTGTTGTTTGCTGACCAGTGTGAAGATTGGGTGAAGACAGATGAAGGCTGCCAGCCTAGCCAGATAGAATTTTGGAGATAATTCTGTCATCTGTAAATATTAATGTAAACCACAGGCTTGTTGTCTTAAATGGTAAAAATAGTGTTACATGTGGAACTGGAAAAAATGTAACAACAATGCACCCTACTGACCAAGTAAAGTTTGTTGTGACCCTTTGATGTTAAAACTTGGAGCCAGTAAATCTAGAGTGAGGCATCCTGCCTATTGTTTTAAGGCCAGAGTTAAAGGCCAGAATCTGGATGCATAAATGCCCTTTATTGCTCTGCTTTCTGCCCAGAGGTGAAGAATGTAAATGTAGTTTCTGTTAAACTGGGAATCCAGGGAAGTGTGAAGAATGATGTAATGTGAACCAGTAATGTCATTTTAAAAACAGAGAGAATCAGAGAAAATTAAGCATTTTTGTCTTGACCATCCAACTCACCAGCACTGTATTGCTCTATATGTAAGTTTATCTTAAACTTGTGTTTTCTCTTAGAAATAGCTAGAAACTAGAAAGATTAGACTAAGTGTTTTTCTGTGATGTCAGAACTGTACTACTGAATTATTTTAAGTATTTCTCTGTGATCTCTGAACTTTTGACTAGCACTGTGTAGTAAAAAGTATTTTCTTGTGTTTTGACTATTTGTTATTAAATATTTTTAAACCCTTTCAACTGTGGCTGATTTGTAGAGATAATTTAAGTTCTTTAGAGTACTTGCATGCCTTTGGTAAATTGTACAAAGCCAGTTCAATAGCTTTAGCCCTGGGCTATACTACCAATTGGATAATAATATTGCACAGTAATAATTGGACACCCTTTTAAGGGTCTTTGATAAATATTAGTGGGTGGTGGCAACTGGTACTACCATATAGTCTGGGAAAAGGGGGCACAGCTGGAGAACCTCTGCCAGCCTTCCCCAGGAGTGTCTGTGTGGTTATATAAACTCTTCTCAAAGCATGTGTGTCTATCAGCTACTTGGGCAGGGACATGAAGCACTGGTTGGACAGAAAGGGTGCTGGAAGTTTTAGCTTGCCCACTAGGCTGAGATCTGGACCCTACAGCTGTGCCAGCGGGTAGCCTTATTCGAGACCTGGAGAGCAAGGGAGAGCGACCAGCCCCAAACTGACTGTGATTTCTGTGTGCTCTTAAGGGAAATTGCACTTTACTGTGTGTATTTCTTATCCTTTCCTCCTATATGAGAACCCCCTCACTGGTATTAGTGGTGAGGATTGAGGCTCAATTGCTGGGCCAGGGCATGGGCGTCACAACCAGTTCTGGCAGTTCTAACTGCCTAGCATGATACCCGATCTTAACAACTGAAGCAGGGGCTCTTAACAATTATTAAGATCATATCTTGTGATGGAGAAGCACTTAACTGGTTTGCCTTTTTCATGATATCGGAGAGTAATCACCATGCTCCATGCACTACAACATGATTTTTGAGCCCGGGCAACAGGCAATGTTATGACTTTGCCACTGATGAGGTTTACATGCTCATCTGAAGTCATATTTTCAGTTAGAATGCAGTCAAAATAGTTAACTTTTTGTATTGCTATAGTGCAGTAAAATGTAGTTGTGTCAGACCCGTACTGCAGAATCAGATCTGTGAGGGAGAAGTCACATAATCTTTACTTACTGCTAACTCTCCTGTAAAGAATGATGGATTTCAGCCTTTTTTCTTCACCTGCACTCTCCCCCTGTGTAACCAAATATAGATCCCTCATGATGGTAGTCCATTAAAGTGGATTTGTGCAAGCCATCTACTGCATATTCTAGAGTGGCAGGCACCCTCTTTACTTCAAGTAAACCGAAAGCATGCTATCCAAATAACAGTTAATGTAATTGTCATAATAAGTGGTATACCATTTAACTAATATACCTGTATAAAGAAGAGATTTCAGTAGATTAGATAAAAGATTCAAGCCATTGTGAAATTCCTTAACTGCAAGCAAGTTCACAGAGCTTCCATTCTAGTAGATGATATAGGCAGACATAATATGACCTCTATGTTTATTTATATTTCAGTGGGAGACCCATTATGGCTACAATAAAGGTGGCTCCAAAAGGGAAACATGCAAAACTTCTGGTCTGACAGCAAAGAAGCAACTGTTTTCCTAGCAGGAAGAGATAGGCCTATATCAATGCAGTGTGATCAAACAAGTAATGGTATCACATCTATTGTTCTCACAGCCTACATTTCTAATGAAGAAGCCTTCACTTAGGGATGCTACAGGTGAGATTCACTGTTTTAGGGATGATGCATATTCTGTTCGAGTAAATTACGTCATTTACTCAGAAGCTGTAATCCACAGTACAACAGATGAATAATTCGGCAAACAGAGGAGATCAGACTCACAGCTGTGCATTGACTCAAAGTACCTCTCAACCTCTTAGAGCAAAAAATCTGGACAAAGCCTAAAATGATGGGGGACAAATAGGGACAGATGTTCAATATTGTTCTTACAAACTTAGAAAGTTGATAGAATAATAGGTTTTGCATTAGCATGAGTTTTCTGAAGGGTGTGGAGTCTTAAACTCAAATATTTGTCATTATTTAATTACTCTAATCCTCAGCTATTTGCCAGAAAGGTACAAATTTTAGGAGGAACACACCAATAATATGAGGCAAAAATCTGTACAGTTGAGAGGTATGTTTGCCTAAGGTGTGGGACAGTCTTAGCTGCAGAACTATATAACTTTCATCTTTGGCTTTTTTCATAATGGCTATCACTTGAGAGTTGTGTAGGTATGAGACAGCCAACAGAACCATACCTCTCAACCTGTTAGCTGAGGAAATCTGGACAAAGCTGAAAATAATGGAAGGGAGAGGCAAAGGCCAAAAAACAGGTACAGATTTTTAATGTTGTTATAAACTTAGATGGTTGCTAGAATAATAGATTTTGCATTAGCATGTATTTTCTGAAGGATATGAAATCTGAAATTCAAATGACTATCATTATTTAGTGACTTCAATCTTCAATTGTTTGCCAGAAAACCACAGATTATATGAAGAACAAACGAAAAATTAAGAAAAAAATATGGGTATTCTACGAAATCTGGACAGTTGAGAGGTATTCACACAGCATATTCTCATCCATCAATGAGACTGTATCTTACTATTCCATGTACCTCCACTTATGACATCACGGAATAAATTATTAAGGGGTTACAGGTGTCTGGGTGTAATCTTTAAATATGAAGGAGTGAGGCTGTATGGGTACAATTCTTATACAGTTAGAAAACTAGTAAAAGAAGTAGCGCTTTTGCTCCTTTATTATAAATTTAATTTCTAATTACATTAAAAAAGCCAACATAAGATTTGCCTTGCTACACCACATACCCTTGGATGTAAGATTTCTGAAGTCTTTAAAGAATACACATTTAGCACTGATGCTGTCAATTACATCTGAAGAGTCCTGTGAGAGGGAAATGAAATGGCAGTACAAGTTTTAGCTTTTAAAGAAAAGAACCTGTTTTGAAGTTGGTCTGGTCACCGGGTTTCTCCTGCCTGAAGCTACTTGAAGTGAGACAGATGTCATGCCTTGATCAATGGCATATAGTCATACTGTCTCCAGCTCATCACATTAAGTCTCACTACTTTGGTCTTGTCTGGTTATGGATAACAAGGCTCTTTTTTTAGCATGCTCTGTATGGATAGTGTACAGTCCTGGAGAACATTTATGAAGTTAAGTTTCCTCCAAGTGGACGATTACTGCTGATGGACAGTTTTTCATTACCTGAATGCTTGTGAAGAAAAACAATATATATTCAAATTTCAGGTTAATTCTTACTTAGCTTCACTCAATTGTTTCTTATGCAAGATTGACACATACCATATGCACTGATTTTAAGATACTGGGGTTTAAAAAAATGTTAAGGTAGTGTTCCCCTAAGGGTCCAAATCAGGGAATAGCGAAGTTTGTAGGAAACATAAAATCAGCTAAGGCATTTTTCTTGCACTACCCTTCATTTAACTGTCATGAAACAACCATTTAGCTATGCATGTTCTTGCACAGGATCTGTATTGTGATTTACAGTTTTGTTGAATGACCTGAACATAAGTGAGAATGTGATATGTGGTGAAGGTGGGGTTAACTAACTATACACCTAAATGACTTTTGTGACTCTATGTTTTTCATTATGATGTTGTGAGTGCTTAGTAGTTCTTGAATGGTTCTGGTGTCAGAACTGTTAATTAATGTGCTGTGCATGGTTCACATTTAGACAGGATAACAGGCAGGTAAAGGATGTTGAGATTGTGATTCTTTTATTACTTCTTTTATTGCTTTTTTTCTCTGTAAGGGTCAGACAGTTTTGAGGTATGGCACCTTTTTCAGGTGGATGCATATATACATCATATATAGGCTATGCCTGACACATTTTACATTAGGAGCTCACAACTAACCAACATGTTCCATGTATCCAGGAGGTGTTTAAAATCTGATTAATTTATAGTGCAAGAATTCTTCATTAAAATACAGAGGTGAAATTTAGCTGTAGATAATTCACTTTGTTTTGTTACACTGCATTCATGACATTATGTGGTTTATTGCAATGGTGTATCAATGTATATGACATACAGAGGTAAGAAGTCTACAACTGTTTCAGATTTGGATGTGATTATCTCTAAACAATATCTAGAATGGAGGAAATGAGATCATTTGAATAAGCAAAATCTGATTTTTCTAACTTAGCCTGTTTTTCATTTATAAATTATTATGTTAATGTAATTTACTATATCAGTACCTCCTTAATCCTGTTAGAAGAGATAAGGTTATGAGATATGTGAAGATAGGTGAAGACTGCCAGCCTAGCCAGATAGAATTTTGGAGATAATTTTGTCATCTGTAAATATTAATATAAACCACAGGCTTGTTGTCTTAAATGGTAAAAATAGTGTTACATGTGGAACTGCAAAAATGCAACAACAGTGCACTCTGCTGACCAAGTAAAGCATGTTGTGACCCTTTGATGTAAACACGGCTCTGGCTGGTCTAGATGAAGGAATTCTTGCTATTGTTTTAGGGCCAGGGTTAATGGCCAGAATTTGCCTGCATAAATGTCCTTAATGGCTTTGCAGCCTGACCTGGTGTGAGCTTACTAAAGAATGTAGCCTGTTAGCCTGGGAACCCTAGGAAAGTGTGAAGAATGATGTAATGTAAACTAGGAATGTGATTTTAAAAACAGACAGAATTAGAGAGCATTAAGCATTTTTGTCTTGACCATCCAACTCATCAGCACTGTCTTTCTCTATAAGTAAGTATAAGTAAGTTTATCTTAGACTTGTGTTTTCTCTTAGAAATAGCTACAAACTAGAAAGATTAGACTAAGTGTTTTTCTGTGATGTCAAAACTGTACTACTAAACTCTTTTAAGTATTTCTCTGTGATCTCTGAACTCTTGACTAGCACTGTGTAGTAAAAAGTGTTGTCTTGTGTTTTGACTATTTGTTATTAAATATTTTTAAACCCTTTCAACCGTAGCTGTTTTGTAGAGATAATTTAAGCTCTTTAGAGTACTTGCATGCCTTTGGTAAATTGTACAAAGGCACTCCAATAGCTTCAGCAGTGGGCTATACTACCAATTGGATAATAATATTGCACAGTAATAATTGGACCTTTGAGTAGCTGATAAATATTAGTGGGTGGTGGCAGCTGGTACTACCGTATAGTCTGGGTAAAAAGGGGCACCGCTGGAGAACCTGTGCCAGGCTTCCCTAGGAGTGTCTTTGTGGTTGTATAAACTCTTTGCAAAGTAAAGTGTGTGTGTGTGTGTGTGTGTGTGTGTGTGTGTGTGTGTGTGTGTGTGTGTGTGTGTGTGTGTGTGTGTGTGTGTGTGTGTCTGTATGTGAAGGAGGATTAAGGGCACGGGCATCACAAGATACATCAGAAAAGTCAAGAAGTGATCATTTTCCTGCAGAGAACAACTGAAAACTTGGGAACTATGGGCTTACTTCACTAACCCAGATTCCTATGTGGCAAATAAGTATAAAGGGTTAACAATTTTGGGTTCAGTTTCAATTTTCTTTCAGTTTTTTGTACATAGATAGGGACACGTAGAGGTGCTTTATAGTTACCTCTGAAACTTATCAGGGCAATTCCTGTCTTTAGTCTTCCCTTATTTTCTTCTGGCCTCATTAGTGAAGTAGATTAAAGGTGTTTCTTGCATCAAAGTAAGGTGAGGCAGGCAAAGAATGAGGTTAGGAAGTGACTAAAGCAATGTCCTGTTGCCCTCTGACTCATCCAACAGCAGTGCCACTGAACATCATCTATGACTGTAATGTGCTTTCAGCAGATGTGATAGCCTAATATAACTGACAGCCTTTATACTGGCTTTGGCTTGCTCAGGTTCACCCATTACTTGTAGCTAACCAAATCTTATGCAAGAATAATTTGTGATCAGGATTAGTGTAGGGTGGTCAGTTTTAAAATCCACCTTTTGATAATCTTAGGACATGTTACTATATATATCAAGGTAGGTGCATGGGGATCATTATCATTAAACAATTGGAATGTGTCAGAAACTTTGTTTGGAATGGTAGGATTCAGGGAATAGGTAGACCTTTGGTTAATTCACTGATGCCTTTAGCTCTCTGATTCAATTCCCAGTGAAGTGCTGCAGCACCTTAATGAGCTAAGTAGTGCATTTATAATGTGCAGACCTCATTACACGGAGCTTCTTCCAAATAGTGGTAAAGCACTGCCAAATTTCCTCAAGCTGCTGAATACATCACCGTACTTCATACTTTTAAAACACATTTCTTAAGTAACAGAGTTCACCAGTTGCTAGGTATAGCTAAGCCACAATTCCAGCACTATGGAATCTGGAACCTCACACTCCCAACTACTGAGCTGCAAATGAATTAAGACAAACACTAAAACTTAATAAAAATGAACAAGCTAATCCATCTATCTTTTGAGATACTTTAAAAAGAACACCAATTCAGATGTTAGGTAGCTCTTCTATGCAAAGAAACTGGACGACAGGTTCTGGCACTTGTAGGGATGGCTGAACAGCTTGCAATATCTGCATGCAAATGGCCAAGCTGAGGCTGCTCCCTTATCTGTTGGACAAAATAACAGCTCCATGGAATATTTAAGGCCAGGTCTCTTGAATCAAGGTGGAAGCTGAAATAGGTATACTTTGAGAGTGAGCCAATGGATTTGAGCTAGATGGTGTTGAAGCTTTGACAGCAAATAATTTCTAGGGTACTAATACAAATTAGAAACCTTTGCCTGATATATGGGAATGACTCAAGTCAACATTCTGAATACTTTAGGAAGCATTATTTATCTGTATATATGTCTGATAATCTGGTACCAACTGAAAAGATTACCATGAACTAGAGGAGTGGAAGCTATCCAGGCTCTCCTAAAAGCAAGGTCACATGCGTCAATCCTCATATTACCTTACATACGGTAACTAGGATAATGAGGGCAATTATGAATAAGAAAGCCCAAAGACTAGGTATGGTACCTGGATACCTGCATAATTTGTTATACAAGGGCTTTACTTTAAGAATTATTCAACCGTGGTTGACTCATCAAATATCTTCCTTTTCACCCAGAAGGATACAATGATTTCTAGATTACTGAAGCCTGGCAAATTACTTTGGCTCTTATTTAGCCATATCAGTTCTCACTGCAGATTCCAAATTGTTTGCTGATGTAATGACAGTTAGACTGGCTTTTTGTGCAGATCTGGTAGGCCAAGATCATGGCTTGTTACTAGATCACTAGACTCCAATTATTATAAGAAGTCTCTGACCATAATGCACATATCAGAGACCTACATACTTAATCTGCATTTTATTCTGGACATGGAGGATGAACATTGGACATATTTTCTTAGATTAAATGCATTTCCCCAGTACCTAGATCTGTCTATGTAGTGGTCTTGCCAGCATTATATGTGCGTGGGGGTGGGAGGGGGAGCAGTAATAAAGATGAGTAGAAGGTTAAGCAAGTAGTTGTCCCTGAATACAGGTATCCATCTAGGGTTCCATCATCAATATTCTTGTTTTCTTTGTATATTGAGCTTGTGGCCCAGTTTACTAGAAAAAAAACACAGGGTATTCTGGACTGGTTCTAAAATTAAAGATATACAACATATCAATGAGGTCTATTGGTCTCCTTGGTTACTTTGTTGTGATGATTTTGCAAGGTCATGAGGACTTTCACAGACTAAACTGAATACAGAGTTAATCACGGAAACTTTATTTTAAAGGACTGAACTTAATCCTCCTTCACAGCATTTTAGAGTTGAATATTCTTTTGCCTGAATGCTGAGACAAAAAGCTTACTTGAGTATCTGGTTCCTGAAGGATTCTAGGCACTCAGTATCACTGCATTACAGAAATAACACAGCCAAGGCAAAATAGCAAGATAAGGAGTGTTGAGTCCTCACAATACCAACAGCATACAGAATACTGCCTGTTAAAATTACTTTCCTTCGCAAAGCAATATACCTGTTCACAATATACCTATCCTAGATCATTTCCTTTTCTCCTCTGGATGAGTTTCTTGGTAAATTTCAAAACAACAGTAATGAATCTTAAGGATGATGTGAATATTTAATTAAGTATAAGGCAATTCTCAACAAGGACAATGGTGGATTAATGGTTATTTGGTATTAAACATTCCAAAGATATATTCCAACATATCTTTTGTATACACAGTATAGGAGATGGCTGAAGATTACGTATTTAGAGCTCACTGATGAGGCCATCATTATAGCACTATAACGTGGATGTAGTAAGTCTGGTTCTGTTCTTAGTGCTATGGGTTTTAGAATCCAAGTTTTAAGCCATTCATGTATATGCTTTTTCAAATTAATCTTTGAGCATATTTATGCTTCTGCTGAGTATTACAGGCAATGTTTTCGTTTGAGGGAAGCAGGGTGCTATTTACGGTTGTGAACATGTTTATCTTCTGCTGGGGTATATGTGCAGAGGACTCAGATTTCTAGCATTTTGCAGGTTATAAGTAACAGGCTGTAATCCTGGGCTGTTGGGGTGGGGAATGGGGTGTAAAAGTGCGCTGATTATGATAAATGTACAGATGAAATGTTTTATTTTACTTTTGCGTAAGTGAATGTCTGGATTAATGCTCTTGGCTTAATCTAATGACAATTTTTTTTTCTTTAAACATTATTATTTTTTTTTAAACGAAGGACCACAATGTAATGAATAGTTTTCCTTTAGCAAATAAATCTAGGAATGTCATTGTCCCTGTCTGCCCCATGTACTAGCAATAGACAAATGCAGCTCCTAAATGCTTTATCCCATGCATGGGTCCCCTGAAATTATCTATGGCATGATCCCATTTACTGTCATTTGCGGTAATATATAATTATGGACCATGGGATGGATAGGGCCAATCTATAACCAAATGGGATAGGTTATTTTGAGAAAAAAAGGGAAACTGGCTATTTAAAATTTGTCCACAAGGGCAGCTAGCCTAGTACTGTAGTAATATGAACCTATGAGCCTATAAAATGTTACATTTTGTTTTAATGTGTCATAGTGCTACATGTTTTCACTAGTGTTCTGTAAATAAGCAGGCTGGTAACTGCTGATGTCTTTCTTTTGTGCTAGGATGGCATATAGTTGCTGGTGATCTGATTTCTAAGCTGGAAGGGCTACTGGGGGATTTCCTGAAGCAGTAATTCTCGCAGCAGGAGGCCAAGGACTTGTGCCACTGTACTTTTACTCTAATAGGCAGCCCCACTGGGACATGGCCACACCTTATACTAGGAAAGGAGAGAAGTAGTCTGTTTTATTTACAGCACTGGTTGTTTTGGAGACAGAGTTCACAGAAATAACATTGTTTTCATGTGTTTAAACAGGTAGGGAGTTTCCTGAACTATTTTTTTCTTTTTACCTTGTGTGCTTTCCCTCGTCTTTCTAAAGACATAGGGAACACACCTTTCTTTCATTGAATTTTTGCTTTAACCAATAAGGGAGGTCGCCACTGTTTAAAGAGACTGCTTGGTGAACAGACATGAACAAAGTGGATGTTTGCGTCACTGTGTGGGTGTGATTTAGTGATTGAGTTGAACAGTGGGAAGAGTATACTTGTAGGTCTGCAAATTATTTTCTAAGCTACATGGACAAATTAAACCTTAGTATACACTGAAAAGGCCTCTACATTTCAATGCATTAGAGGATCTTTTGAAGTCTAGATATATCAAGGAATGTGGTTTATGCAAAGTATACTTCAGAAATGGGTCAGAAGATTACCTTCCCACCTATGTTACATTGTCTGAGTAGCTAAGGATTATTGATGGTAAGGATTTAAGTGATGCATCAGAGTGTTCCTGACAGTCACTACAAAAAGGCTTTCTTTACTATATTTGAATACATAAAAGACTGGAACTGGATTAGTGAGTATTATGAAAATAAAAAGAACAATGTGGATTTTAACACAGAAGGAGGTGTTATGATAGGAAAGGAGGTAACGGTGAAAAAAATGAAGAAAGAGACAAAGTCATGTGCCACCAAAAATGTAGCCAAAATAGTAGAGATACTGATATCATTAGTCCTGGTGTCAGATATACAAATACTGGTAATCATACATGGAATAGTGACGGCCTCCATGCACCCAAAGGATTAACAAAAAGCTTAGTACTTAATGACTCTGATAAGTTAGTGGAACACTTAGTTGAGCATATCACCCTCATTCACGTATGAGTCTAGGCCTGCATGGTTATAACCTGAAGTCATTGTCACTAAGAAGAGTGGTGCTGCAAACCCTGAGAGAACAAGAGCACTTATGGAGCATGAATTTATTGCTCTTCACTCATGAGATGTAGTTTCCCCTGTTAAGATCTCATTTACTGTCATGAATATCACTAACAGGAATCCTACTAAGTTGGTTCAACAGGAAAATGAGGGATACTTGACAGAAAACTCATAAGCACCAGAAGTTCTGATTCTGGGAGACTCCATTTTGAGACCAGTTGTGAAGGAGCTTTCAAAACTGGATAAGGAAATTCACTCTATTTCTACCTTACCAGGTTTAAAATTAATAGAGGCACCTAACCTGTTAAGAAAACTAAGTTTAGCTAAACCAAAGTATGCTTGGTTTATGATACATGAAGGGAGTAATGATTTAAAGATCACACCACTGAAATACATGAACGATTCAATGTTAAATATAATTGAGCATTTGGAAAGACAAGAGGATCAGTATACTTTGAGTGAAATTACCCCCCCCCCCACCATCTTCTTGGAATAACTATATGTACACTACGGCTAAACTGTACAATAATTGGTTGAGGGAACTTTCTCTGGCATATAATGTTCAGTTAATTAATTTTTGCGAAGTATTTGTGACCTTAGGTTATTTTCATGGGATAATATACATTTGAATTCTTATGCTGCAAGTTTCATGGCTAGTAAAATTACTTTACAGTTTAGAAGGGTTTTTTAAGAAAAAAAAACAAGGTCTCACCTTAAGGACTGCTTGTAGAAAGTGTATGGAAACCTGTATTTTTTTTCTTTGTAATGCTATGAGTTTGGAAAATAAATTTGATGAGTTAACAGGTTTAATTGCTAAAGTTCAATATAAAATAATAGCGATTATGGAATCTTGGAGCTCCTTTAGTTTTCATCTGAAAGATTTTGTCAGGTATGAATGTTTACGTCTAAACTCTAGAGGGGATGGGGTAGCTCCTTCGGTACATAAATCAATAACATCACGTCTTGTTCAGTGCATGCCTAAATATGAAACTTTAATTATTCACATTATTATTTTCAAAAAATATATTTATTGTTCTTACATATTGCTCTCCAAATATGGACACTAGTAAACACTGTCAATATTTAAAGAATTTGGATGAGTGCCTAGATAAATGAAGTGAAATCATCCTCATTGGTGATTTAAGCTATCCAAAAATTGAATGGGATATATCGAATTCCAGTTCATATTTTGACAGGAAATTTGTAAATATCTTATACTACCATGGAACGACTCAAGTGGCTAAATTCAAGACCATGGGTACTAACATAACGAATTTTGTTATTAGCAATATTCTTGAAAAAGTGCATTCTTTCTGATATCTGACTATCTGTGGTCATTTTTAATACAGACTTTGTGGCTCCAGTGTCCACCAGGACAGGTATTTCCTTTGAATTTATTTCTACCTTAACATAAGGTCCCTACTGATCTACTGGCAGCAGAGGATTAAGATTTATCTCTGTTTCATTATTCTGACATAGTCAGTATGGTGATTCCTGACTCCTTCCAATTTGGGGAGGTGGTGGAGGCAATGCAGCATTGTTATAATTTGGCTGCCATTCAGTCCAGGTATCTTGGATCCTCTGCATCCTCCACTCCAATGTCCTGCTTCTCCACAACTGAAGCAAGACCCATCAGATGAGGCAGGACGGGCACTGCCAGCTTGTTGCCAACCAGCTGCACCTTGTTCCCTTTGACCAGCACTCTTACTAAACCCTCTAGCAGTCTGTCTCCCCCTTTCCTCTGCTTTGTCCCCTTGGGACTTCTAACTAGCTTATTTGCCAGTTCATAGATTATAGATTAGTACTAGACTAACTGCCCTTGTGGGGCATTTTAAGTCAAGCCAATTACCCCGTGTGAGAATCAATCCCTGTACCTTGCGTCTGTAAGATAAACACCTCAGCACTATAAAAAAGGACCAGCACTGCGGTAAACTAAGCCTGTGGATAAAAAGTACTTAAATAACAAAAACACAAACTTTGGACCATGGAAACGCCCCAAAGTAAACTTTATTTCAACAAAGTAAAATGCAACAAAGCTTTCAGCATGTTATATATACTCCTATATTTTTACTGATTTGTATGGATATTTCTGATATCATGATGTGGGTCAATGTATTTATTTTTCATAATTATTTTAAGGTTTTAACATGCTGACTTGATGTCACATGACTATATGAAGCTTATAAAATGGAGAACTACTAAGGTACTCTGAAGCATTGAGGAAGGGATTCTGCTAACCTGAAAGCTTTGTTGCATTGTACTTTGTTGGAATAAAGTTTACTTTTTGGCGTTTCCACAGTCCGAGGTTTGTGTTTTTGTTAGTTAAGTATACACCTTAACCATTATGCCCTCCAGCTAATCCTTAGTATCCTTTCTCCGTTTTTCCTGCTAGTACAGTGATTTGCAGCACTTAACAGGGAGTCCAAGTTCTTTCCTGCTAGTTTATAAGCATTTACTTTATTTGATTTTCTACAGGGGCTTGCAGACCCTGCACAAAAGCAGCTGCAATAGCTGGCTTAGCTTGTTCTGGATCTGGTATTTCTGAATGTCTAGCAAACAATGCTTTGAGGCGGCTCAAATAATCTGCAAGGGCTTCCTCTTTATTTTGCTTACTTGCCTGTATCTTAGACCAATCTATACTAACTTGACACATTATTGTAATTTTATTTAACAATGCCGTCCTTTTGTCTATTAGTGCATTCCCTGTGAGAGTAAAATTTGTCATATCAGCCTTTTTAAGTAACCGTTTTCTTATTTTATATGAAGTGACTACTTGAAGCAACTGGTTTAAATCTGTCAGCCTAGGGTTATAACATTCTATTATAGATTTTAATTTCTCGTTAAACCTTAATGGATCCTCTCTAATATTTGGAAAATGTTTGGACATAGTATGCAAATCAACAGGGGTCCAAGGGCGATGAACAATCTTTCTATTATTAGCCTCAAGTATTTCTCTGAGGTGCCAAAAGATCCTGTCCAGAGGCAACAACCTCTTGTCCTACCCTGTCATGTGAACAAGTGTTCTGGACTGTGGGGGTATCAAATACTAGTACTCCTGTTGGAGAGGTAGAGGCTTCTTGGAAGTGAGAAGAAGAAACCTCCCTGACTGCAGATGCCTGTTCTGAAGATGGTTAAACAGGGAGACTAGGTTGAGATGTAACAGTACTGCACTGACCTGGTGTCTACTGGACAGTTGTTCAAAGTGCAGGGATTTGAGATACAGCAGAATCTTGTAGAGGAGCCACTCGTACTGATAAATATGGGGGGTCGGGGTGCAGTAGCTAATGGAAGATTATCATCCTCTTCTGAAGTCTCTGCTTTTTGGCCATCCCCAGTTTCTTCCAAATCTGTAAGACATGATAAAGGGATCCCTTTTTACTGCACTTCCTTCTTGACCTCTTTCTCTTTTACCTGTTGTAGCAACTTCTTATTAGTATCCTGTAATCCCCTTAATGCTGATTCATTTTCCCTTTTAAGACCTTTAGTTTACCTAGAATAAAATAATGCCCATTGTTCCCACTTACCTTGTTTTTCTTTTCTTCCAAAATATCCTTCAAATTCCCTAATTTATCCTTATTATACGTTCCATTTAATGGAAATACTTCACCAGGACAATTTTTAGTAAGCTGAAATCACTCATACAAATACTTACAACTTTCCTTTCCATATCTTACAACTTTCCTTTCCATAACTATGATACATAAAATATGCAGGTGTTCCTTTTACAGGGATTTGATCCTGCCTGCTTAACTTTGTTCCTATTTTGCATATTAAGGCTTACCTTGTAGATCCTGAATCCTGGTCTTCTTCTTCTTTCGGCTTTTCCCGGTTAGGGGTCACCACAGCGGATCACCTGTCCGCTCATGACTGGCAGAGGAGTTTTACAGTGTTGCGTTGCCAGTCCGGTGCCCAACCTTCGACAGAAGGCACACACATGCACTCACTCATGCCTAGGGCCAATTTAGAGTATCCAATCCACCTACAGCATGTCTTTGGGATGTGGGAGGAAACTGGAGCACCTGGAGGAAACCCATGTGACCACAGTGAGGACATACAGACTCAGCACAGAAGGCATCCCAGCCGAGGATTGAACCAGAGAACCTCTTGCTGTGAAGCGGCAACACTAACCACTGCACCACGGCAGCCACCCAGATCCTGAATCCTGGTAATTCAAAACCTTTCTTCTGTCATTGCACAACAGAATCCCTATCCTTTCATCCCTGAATGGTGTGTGAATTGATGCAGTCATTTTTCTGAATTATCAGATCCTGAATCCTGGTAATTCAATTCACACACCATTCAGGGACGAAAGGGTAGGGATTCTGTTGTGCAATGACAGTAGAAAGGTTTTGATTTACCTTTTCCCACAGCAACCCCTTGCTTTTACCCTATCATGAGCTCAAAATTTACAGCTCAAGCATTGGTATCAGGATAATGGGGCAGATAGGTATATATCCAGAAAGGATCATTCTTTTGCACCCACTGAGGGAACTTTCATACAGTTACACGTATGTCCCAACATGCTATGGGCTCATAAACTTGATTAACTGCACAAACACACCAATGTCACAACACACGCACACACACACACACACACACACACACACACACACACACACACACACACACACACACACACACACACACACCTGTGTACAACACACACACACACACACACACACACACACACACACACACACACACACACACACACACACCTATGTCCCACCATGTTATAGGCTCATGAACTTGATTTAACTTTAACCTCTTTTTTTGTCTCTTTCTCTCTCTCTCTTTTCACTCATACAGTAAACAACACAGAACATCTCTCTTGCCGCTTACCTTTTAGTCTTGAGAGTACCACTCCTGACACAAGGTGCCTCCTTGTATTAATTTTCTCTTTTGTTGTATGCACATACACAAATTAATATACTTCTTACTTCCTGTGAGGATTTTCCCTTGTTTGCAATCTTCAGCAACCTTGGGTAGTCAAAGTTCTTTGCTATCAACTTTCATGTCACAGACATATATGCTACAGAGATACTGTTTTCCTACAAAGTGGCTCTGGAAGCCCCTCCCCCATTACACGTTGTTATGATTCTATTACAGTGTTCAAATTTCTTAATTCTTTATAATAATTCTTATTAAAGCTGTCAACTTATTCAAGCCATCCAGACTTTGTATGGTGAACTAATAAGATCTTTATTTGGTAGCGAGATGAACCAGATTTAAAGAATCCGGCTCTTGCATAAGCAGGAAAAATAAAAGTTCAAAAAATGCAAACACAGGCATTTTATTTATTTATTTCCATTTTTTTAACAGGAGTGTCTGGCTGGGCTGAATGGCCCGTTTTCAGCTACATCTGATTTGAAGATCCAGCACTGAGAAGGATTACTAAAAGAAAAACAAATTATTTTTTAAGGCAATGACATTACAAATGAAGACAGGAAATAAGTATGAAGCATTTTTGTTTGTGTTGCACAAACCTTCAGTTCAACATTTCTGACGTTAGAGTCCTACAAAATCCTAAAGAACAGATATATACTTAGCTGGCAAGTTTATTACAAAATAATCTAGTGAGATATTAATTTGATTTTCTGACTATAAAGCTTGCTCAGCCAGTGACAGAACAAGCCAGTGTGTTCAGAAAATAAGCTTCAGACCATAATTAAAAAATGGAAAATATAACAGCTTCTGATAGTATAAAAGATGACTACATAAAGAATATTATTATCAGAAAAGCAACTTGAAGTTTGAAAATGCCTTAAATATTATTTGTAAGTAGAAGCTGTAAAAACTAAGCAGGAATTTACTATGGAATGAAGCAAAGATAAAACCTTTTACATCTACATGAGTAAACAGCACTTAGTTTGTCAATGTATGTGCACTTATGAAAAAATGACATGCTTGTGGCAGATGTAAGCATATAGCAAGATTCCATAAAAAATAGAAATAGAAATATTTTGAAAGAACTGCACTTGGAAAAGCAAATGTGAGCACCCATGCAGTTATCATATCAATGGTATCCCCAAGACTGATACTGTTTAGAGGCCTGGGCAATGAGCCTCCCTTTGACTACCATGTTGACTTCCAAATGCATATCTTTAAAGCCCAAGAAAAATAACATATCTCTCTAATTATCTTCATACTTTTCTATATCCCTCACCAGACCCCTTATTAAATACAATGCTTTGTTTAACATATACCTGGTCAGGCACTTTGTCCAATTCAAAATACCCCAGTGTTTTCTTACTGATGAGATTCAGCATCTGAGCTCTGTTTCTTACACTGTGCACATCAAAACTGTATCCCTCTTCTGTGTCTCTTAAAGACTTCTCGGGGGGATTTTATTTTAACATATAAGCCCCTAAAGACCCAGTTCTGATTGACCTTCTTCATATTCACAAAACTGAGAATACCATGAGCACCTGCACCAAAGACCTCAAATGTCACTGCAACATAAAAAAGAAGTTATGTCTTACCATAATGTTCCATCTGTGTTGTAGATCTTTATTCATTCATTACTGTTAGGATCAAAACTGTATCCCTCTTCTGTGTCTCTTAAAGACTTCTCGGGGGGATTTTATTTTAACATATAAGCCCCTAAAGACCCAGTTCTGATTGACCTTCTTCATATTCACAAAACTGAGAATACCATGAGCACCTGCACCAAAGACCTCAAATGTCACTGCAACATAAAAAAGAAGTTATGTCTTACCATAATGTTCCATCTGTGTTGTAGATCTTTATTCATTCATTACTGTTAGGTCTTCGGTTCTGTCCTCGGAACCCACACGGCTGTTACCAAGCTCACGCCAGCCAAAAACTCTCAGCTAAGACCTACCCACAATGCCCCTCTCATAGTCTTTTCAGATCGAGTTTGTCCGCCATTATAGTATAGAAGTAATAATAGTGATAGTAGGAGGCTCTGTCAGAGCAGATACCGTAACTAATAAGGAAATCCTAAAGTCCACCAGGAGTCCACGCAGGGGGAAGGAGGGCGGGAAGTAATGAATAAAAATCTACAACACAAATGGAACATTATGGTAAGACATAACTTCTTTATCTGATGTTGTAAATCTTTATTCATTCCTTACTGATAGGAGCGAGTCCCCAGCTACTTGAGCCCTGGGTGGCCTTAAGGAAGGACATTCCTGAGCACCATAGAACCAGAAGACGCTCGTTCCCTGGAGGCCAAATCCAATTTGTAATGAGTGATAAAGGTATGAGGTCTTGCCCAAGTGGCTGCTGTGCAGATATCATCCATAGAGGCTCTGGAATGAAAAGCCACTGAAGTAGCCATCGATCTAGTTGAGTGAGCCTTTATTTTGGAAGGTAAAGGCACTTTGTTCTGATGGCAGATGAAAGTAATAGCGTTTCTGAGCCAAGAAGATAAAGTCATTTTGGAAACACGCTCACCCATTCTGGGTCCTGCAAAGGCCACAAACAATTGATCCATTTTTCTGAAAGATTTAGTTTTGTCTAAGTAGAAACAAAGTTGCCTATGAACATTGAGGGTATACAGAAGGTATTCCCCTCTATTTGAATGGTGGGAAAAGAAAACCGGTAGGTCAATAAACTGAATAATGAAAAACCAGAAATGATCTTGGGCAAAAAGGAGTGGTCAGTACGTAGGGACACTCTTTCCCTATAAAAAATCAAGTAAGGTCTGTTGACACTCAAAGCCTGCAACTCAGATACTCTTCTCACTGAGGTAAGGGCTACTAGAAGTAGTTTTCCAAGACAAAAATTTTATATCACGGAATTAAAAGGCTTGAAGGGAGGACTTGTTAACGACTGAAGCACCAAAGTCAAGTCCCATGGCTCTATAGGAGGCTTGAAAGGAGGTTTAATATGTAATACTCCTTTCATGAAGGTTTTGCACAGTCAGTGTGACATAACAGATGAATTGTCAATTCCATTGTGAAGTTTGCAACAGCTACTAAATGCACTGTAATTGTCGATGCTGAATCTCCTACGTGCAACAGGGTAGTGAGGTATTGTAGGATCTTCTGAATAGGCATGGAAAAGGGGTCTATGTTATGTTCTTTGGCCCATCTAGAGAACCTAGTCCACTTACTGGAATAAAGTTTTCTGGTGGAAGGTTTGTGCGAAGCCAGAAGGATCTCGCGAACAGGAGCTGAAATATCAGGTAGCCTGGCAATCATCGGAAGTGGAGAAACCAAGCTGTGAGCTTGAGGCTGTGGAGACTGGGGTGAATCTGTCCCTAAGGATGAGACAGCAGACCTTGGGAGTGATCCAGGATCCATGGGCTGAGAATCAGGTGAGGCCATAGGAAAGGGAACCAGACTTGACGGGGCCAATAAAGAGCAAAGAAGATCATTCTGCTTCTCAACCTTTGAGCTTTCTGAAGGAATTTCGGGATGAGGGGAAACAGGGGAAAGGCATACAGTAGACCCGGGGGCCAATCGTGCATCAAAGCATCCCTCGGTGACTCCCCCTGAGGTGGGATCAGGGTAAAATAGCTTCTGCGTTTGTTGTTTAGGGGAGAAGCAAACAGGTTCCAGCAAGGCCTGCCTCAACGGTGGAAGATCTGATCTGCTATTGTAGGATTGAGGGACCACTCGTGAGGCATCAAAATGTTCCTGCTCAGATTGTCTGCAATAAGACTGGAACTCATGGGAATGTGCATTGCTGTGAGAAAGTGGATGGAAGCCATCACTCAGTGCCAAAGTCTCATGGCTTCCTGACACGGAGGGTAAAACCTGGTTCTGCCTTGTTTGTTGATGTACCAGACAACTGACATGTTGTCTGATTGAATTGCAATGGTCCCGGAATGAAGGGTTGTGTGGAATGCTTGCAACGCTAAGAGAACTGCCCTCAATTCCAAGACATTTATGTGCAAATTGGCCTCAAGGAAGCATCCGTGGTCACCATGGCCCTGGGCTGGGGAAGACAGAACGGTCGACACCAAAGATTTGATTCTGGCTTCATCCACCAAAGCATTTGTTTCTTGCAAAGATTTGTAAGGAGTATCATGTGGTCGAGTGAGTGAGTGAAAATCGACCACTGTGATGAAAGGAGCCACTGCAATAGTCTCATGTGCAACCTCGATAGTAGTACTAAGTTAATGGTTGCTGCCACAGAGCCCAATAGTTGTAGTACAAGGCGTGCTGGTACAAATGTCTGTGGGAGGAAGACTTGAATCTAGTTTCTTATTTTTGAAAGCCTGTGAGGAGGGATTGAAGCTTAAAAGGACGTTGTATCGAAGATTGCGTAAATGAATTCCAGTGCTCTTGCTGGAGATGTGTGATTTGTCTATATCGATCATGATACCTAGGTGAAGAGCAAGGCCTTAAGTGTAAGAGAGACTGAGAATGAGAAGATTCCTGGTTGTGGCGGCAAGGAGCTAATCATCTAGATATGGAAACACCTGGAATCCTTGTAGTCAGAGATGAGCTACTATGACTGCCATGCGTTTGGTGAACACTCTGGGGGCTGTTGAGAGACCAAAGGGCAGTACCCTGAACTGATAAAGATTGGCTCCCAGTCAGAAGCGGAGAAATCTCCAGGAGCATTTGTCCATCTTTATGTGGTAATATGTGTCCTGGAGGTCTATAGAGCACATCCAGTTGTCCTTCCCAGAAAGGGGAGAATGGACTGTACCGTGACCATCCGGAATTTTTGAGTTTTGGTGAATTTGTTTAGTAAACTGAGCTCCAGGATTGGTCTCCAGCCCCCTGTCTTTTTTGGCACTAAAAAGAACCTTGAGTAAAAGCCGGATCCTCTTTGATCTGGTGGGATTGGTTGGATGACTCTTTTTCTTAGCAGTTTTTCAATTTCTAAGGCTGCAACCTCCCTCTGACCAGGTGGGACATTGGGGATTCGTTTTACGGGTCTGGGAGTGAGGTCAAAAGTGATATGATAGCCTCTGGATATTATCCTCTGCACCCATGCATCCGTTCTTATGAGTTGCCAGGCCTGTAGGTGCATGGAAAATCAACCCCCGACTGCTTCCAGAGGAAAGCAATCAGGCCACTGTTCAAGAAGGCTGGAAGGGTCTGCCAGAGAAGGAATCTCTAGTGCCCTGGTTATGTGGACCCCCTCTGCCCCGAAAGGAGCATCTTCCAGATGAGTTTCCCCCTCTGCCCTGGGGGAATTGCTCATCAATAGTGTCACGAAAATATCCTTGGGACTTCTTTAACCACAATTTTCCAACTCTCTGATTCCTGGAGTAGGACCTCTGGGGGGGTGGAAAAATGTACACCCACAGCAATCATGGTCTTTTTGTCCTTCTCACTATGTGAAAGTGTGTCCCTTACTTGGGACCAAAAAGGGAAGATTTGTCAACAAGCGAGTTGACAAAGGAAGATTTAAAGGGGTTCGCGAAGTCACACAAACACATCCAAGCATGCCGTCTCATAACGATGCCTGATGCAGCTGCTCAAGCTGTCCCCTCGGTAGTGTGAGAAATCAAGTGCATCGAGGAGTTCGAGATTGATTCCAAGGTAGCTAGCCAAGAGACAACAGTATCACGCACCTCCTCAGGCAGTACCTCCGCCAAAGAGGCAGACATTTCTGAAATTAGGTCTCTTTGGAGGCGAGTAAAGTGTGCCAGGTAATTCAGTGACTGGATGGCAAAGGTTGCTGAAGTGTAGGTCTGCTTCCTCAGTCTGTCCATTGCCCAAGACTCCCTGTTTCAGAGATGAACAGTGGAACTATCTTCTGCCAGTTCCCTCTTGGTGGTCACTGCCACAAACATGGAATCAATTACCAGTTGTGTGGACCAACTGGGCTGGTCTTCCGGGGTGGACAAAATTTTATCTGGCCTCCGGGGGACGAGTTCTATGTTGTCCAGGGCCTTCCAGGCACACTGCACAATAAGTCGAATGAGCTCATTTGCAGGTGGGGACACCCAGGAACTAGATGGCCGAGCACGGAAAGCTTGCAAGAACACCGATTCCTCCAAAGAAGGGTTGGAGAGCTTCTAGTTTCCCCTCTGCCTGAGGATCTTGAGAATGTCTCCAAATGAGATGTCTTCCAGGGGAGACCATGGGGACCCTTCTCCCTCATCACAATCGGTGCCCTAAGTGATGGATTCCTCAGGGGAATCAAGATGCTTCCTCTAGCAAAGTTTCTTCCGGGGTGCTCCCCAGTGGGATCTTCTGAGGAGGACTCCGGAGAAAAGGTTTACTTGAAGGGCAGGTCTTGGGGCTCTCGTGCTCAGGGTTCCAGAGTAGGAGGGTGAGACAGCTGCAAGCTAGAAGAGGGGTTCTGGTTCCGATGCCAGTGGTGTCAACTGCGAGCCTGTTGAAGCAAGGACCCTCTCCATCCCCTGGAAAGCAGACCCACCTGAGGAGGAATGGGAGCCAGGAACTTAGAAGAACAACCTTGGAACCGGGGTCACACCCCACTCTGAGGAGTCTGGCTCCAGGTGAGGAGCTCCAAGAGGACTGGCAGCTGTTGGGAGAGCCATGGCCATAGACGGTGCCAGAAAAGAAATCGGCAACGAACTAGATGCCATGGTGCCGACAGCCCAATCACTGCTCCGAGAGTGCCCCAGTTCCAAAGAAGCCATGGCACCAAAAGTAATCGATGCCGACAGGGATGACTCCGCTGTCGGCGCCGAGACAGTATGTACCGGGATGGCCATCGGTAACAAAGTCTCTGAAACCCAGGTGGAAGTCGGAGGAGGACAGACAGGAGAATGTGCCATGAAAGCTTCTGCTCCAAGGGGGAGGGAAGACCTGGTCTGGGTGGTTAATCCTCTAGCTGCTAGAAGCTGGTCCACAACCCTCAGTACATCCTGTTCCGAAAGACTCCTGGTGGATCTGAAGGACGCTGCTGATGGGGAGTCTGGTCTCTCAAGAAAAGGACTAAGCTTCTGCCCCAAAAAGGGGTCATAAGAAGGAGAATACCTAGTTCTGGGACAGTGCTCGACCTTCGGAACTGAAGGAGTCATTACCAGAGGAGCCGTGTAAAACATCGGCACCGAGGCCGGGGAAGATGCCGATGCAGGTACAGTCATCGGGGCCTGTGTCACAAACAATATCGGCACCACAGGGGATGGTGCTGAGGTCGGTACTGTGGAAGAAGTCTGAGTCAAAATCAAAGGCGGCACCGAGGGAGAAGACAAGGACCCTGGTGCCGAAGTTGTCTGCGCCGACAGTGCAGGAGAATCCCGGTATCGACTTGGTTCTGAGGAGGATGGGAATGTTGGAACCGAAAGACTCCATTTCTCCTTATGTCTTTTAATGTCTTTATGCTTAGGAGGTTGTGAGACCTCCATCCCAGAAAGACCCTCTGCAAAGGGTGATTTTAGCTTACCCTTAAGGATAAGTTTGTTCTTGGATTCGTCCAAAGTACAGTTGCTGAAGCTAGACGAAATGTCACAAGAAACATTAAGGTAGTCAACGCCCAAACAGTAATCACACCGGGTGTGACCAGCAGAATTGGGCAACTTACGCCCACACTTATCACATTGTTAGAATCCAAGCTTGGCCTTATCCGACATATTACACAGTATAACCACACAACAAACTATATAACTAACAACAAGATGTGAAAGAAAGCACTTTTTTTTTTTTTTTGTACAGATAACAGGAAAAAGTACCAACAATGGTACTAAGAAATACCGAAAGGTAAGAGAAGGGCTTACGAAGTACGGGAGAGAGGGAGTAGTACCAATGATGGTACAAAAGAACTACCAAGGTAGTGGATAGGGCTTAGTCAGGAAAGAACAAAGTAGAGATAGGAAATAACTTTAGATGACAAAAAACTGTCTTACAAAACACTAGAGAGTCGAAAAAAAACAAGAAAAGCTAACACTTAGCTGAGAGAAGGCTTGGCACGTCTGATGAGGAATGCGGCAAACGAGATCTGAAGAGACTATGAGAGGGGCATTATGGGTAGATCTTAGCTGAGAGTTTTTGGCTGATAAAGCGTGGTAACGGCCACGTCGGTTCCGAGGATGGAACTGAAGTCCTAACAGTAAGGAATGAATAAAGATTTACAACATCAGATCAAAACTTGCTGTAGTGACAGATACCTCACTGAAAGAATTCAGCTTTTATGGTATAGACCTCTCTTGCACATTCAGCAAAGTAGCACTCTCAATCTTTTCAAGTACAACACAGGTGAATGGATGAGGAAACAAAATACATCCCTCCAATCCTTTATGCATAGGGGTAGCATGTTGTGGGAATTGCTGTGGCAAGGCTACATATATAGTACACCCAATCAATAGGCTAATATTGGTCTATAAACCTAAAAAAGGAAGATTGCAAGTATTCTTCACATACGTTTACAAAGGAGGAAAGTGGAGGTATCCAAAGCAATCATTTATATTATATGATATGTAAATCTTCAGTATGCAATTAACTAACCGTGATATGCAAATCATCAATATGCAAACAATTAACCCACCCATTGCATAAATAAAGACTGGGCAGCCACGGTGGTGCAGTGGTTATCATTGTCGCCTCACAGCAAGAGGTTCTCCAGTTTGATCCTCAGCTGGGGTGCCTTCTGTGCAGAGTCTGCATGTCCTCCCTGTGGTCGCGTGAGTTTCCTCCCACATCCCAAAGACATGCTGCAGGTGGATTGGACACTCTAAATTGGCCCTAGGTGTGAGTGTGTGCCTTCTCTGGAAGGTTGGGCACTGGGCTGGCAACTCGACATCGTAAAACTCCATTGCCAATCATGAGCGGACCAGGTGATCTGCTGTGACGACCCCTAACCAGGAAAAGCCAGAAGAAGATTGCATAAATAAAGACTGAATGTAAGACTATGACATTTTATGGGGTTACAAAAAGGGTTGTAACTCTTTTTAAGTTCACATTAATTCAAAAAGGTAAATATCCTTTTAAACATCTCACCTTATTTAGAAAACTTTTGCAAGCGATCGTACAGAAACAGTAGAAGACACTAATGTTAAAGTTGCTTAAAAAAGAAAAAAGAAACATGGCCTTTGATAAAAGTTACAAATACTGGCCATCATTTGCTTGGAATAAATTGGATAAAACAAAAATTTAATCTTGGAGCACATAATGCATGTGCATTCTGAAAGTGAAGCTGTAAATAAGGTGCTTATGAAACATGAAACAATATTTAAAGACAATAAAGAACTGGGCATGTTAAATAGAATCACGACTAGCATGTTCAAGTAGATGCAAAATCTATACGTTTTAAGCCCATATCATTTCCATGCGTTAAGTGGATTAAGGCAGAAGATATAAACATATTGTTAAAAAAGGAAATCATTTCTCTTTTAAAATATTTAGAATGGGCTACTCCTGTGGAGTTAATTGTTAAAAAAGTTGTGTCTTTGAAACATTACCCTATAACTTAATTAGAAAATCTGTTTACATTGATGGCAGGTATAGGATAGCTTCTACATTAAATATAAGCAATATTTATCAACAAATAGGTTTGAATGACCGCTCGAACAATGCATAACATTTATAAAGAGCTAGCTAGATTAAACTATTTACCTTAAGTGTCCATTGTATCTTCAAGATTTCTGAGAACAGAAAAGTTTATTACATATTATGCAATATGTTAATATGTATTTGCATGACACCTTCTAACTGGGGTTACACCCAAGGAACATTTGCAGAGCTTAGACTCAGTACTGAAAACACTGAAGGAGGCAGGTTTCTGTCTTACAAAAGCAAATGTGTGCATTTTCAAAAAGATGTGAGATGAGCATGATGAAAGTGATGAAACTATATTTTCAAAAATCTAAAACTTTGCTGTAGTCTGCTAAAATTCTTGTTCATATTCACCTCATACAGAGTTAATCTTTTTCTGTTTTGCTTAACCTTATGACACCGGAACTTTGATTTCACAGATAATGCTTAAGGCTAATGAGAAATACATTGGCTTAATATCTCAAAGAGTGATGCCTGCTTGGTAAAAGTATTAACATGCAAGGAAAGTTTAGCAATAATTTTCTGCATCTGAATATTTCATTAGCATTGCAGACATGTTTCTATGAGTCAATTTTGGCTTAAAGAAATCAGATGTATTACCTCCACTTTACAGCAGATGACTGTGCTGACTCCTGCCTGAATGACAGTAATGATGCATTTAACTTATGCTAATCTGACCCTATGCATGTAGTGAGATCTCTGTCCCATAGTCCTGATCTCTAAAGATACTATCTCCGACTCTGTATCAGCTCAGAAATATGGGTGTGGGAGTGCAACTTCCACATTAGGAGATGCAGAAGGCAATGCCTTCACATACAAATTATTAACTAAGATTGATTAACATGGCAATCAAACGGGTGGGATAGTGTAGTCTGTAGATCAAGTATTTTGAACAATGGCTTCTGGAAGCTGAAGTTCGACCCATTTTTAATGCATGCACATAACACAAATTGTTGACAACCTATATGTGTAAAAAACTTGCTCCACAAATTGGTCCACCACCAGTTCAACACTGGGCAATACTTCTGACAGGATAAGGCTACAAAAATTAGGAAAACTGATTATATAACAGGAATGTATCATTTTAATGCTGACATGCTCAATGGGTTACCAGTTACTCAAGTGCCTACAGACTCAGATGTATCTAATAAGGTATTAATGCTAGATAGTGGACAATGAACCAATGCATATTGAGCAAATTAAACAATAGAATGCAAACGTTTCAAAAGTTGAAACTATGTCACAAATACATGGATATATTGTGAAGAGCTGGGTCTAAAACAACTGAGGCAAAATTCATGCCATGCTATTTCAGAAGATTAGCGAGATGTAAGACAGATGGCTGAGCAAAATAGGGATCTAGCATCATAATCTTTTTACAAGACCTTCTGTAATACTAAAAATATCACATCAAGTTTATTCTAGATTTTGCATGTGGAAGGACTTTGCATAGATAACAAAATAAGTTTTGATCAATGTCAAGCTAATAGTAAATCACCAACAAATTAGGTTCATAGACAAATACTAGGCAAGAGGTCTGCAGACCATTTCAAGCCTAGCAAAAAATTTCCCTCTAGCCTCAAGGAGGGCAAAACAAGACAGACAGTGAAAGAATTTGAGACTGCCCATCCAACTATCTCGGTTTACCTTGAAGGTGACAAGGGTGCTACTCTGACTAACATGTGGTGGAAGTTTGTTCCAGATGTGAAGGGTATGCTGGGATATGAAACTATCATGCCAACATGTACTTATCCACTGATGAAAGTTTACTTCCTTTAACTGAGTATTTAATGTACTATTAGATCTGCAAAGGAACAGGAGATCAAATAGGGTTGGATCTTTCATTACAAGAAAGGATAGACGTAGATCTCCACAGAGGATTCTGTAATAGACTGAATACAGAGAAAGGGCTGCCAGTCTCTCCTCGTCACTAAGATTTTTGAGGCCACTGATCTTTTTAGTTACGAATCTCGGAGGTCTCTCAAGTTGTGTGATATGCTTAGATAAATACATACCAAAAGGTGCATTATATTCAATAACGGGTCTGATAAGATATGAGTAAAGGGGAATTAAGACTTCTTTTGATGTGGTGGAGATGACTCTGGAAATTAGATGTGCCAGATAAAAGTAATGTACAATTTGCTGTTTCCTCTAGTGGTTGGCAGGCGGCTATAGAGACTTTGAAGGAAATGATGATGAAAAGAAAGGTAAGACGTGCAAACAAGCCTATTATGATTATTTTTATTCATTTGCAGAACTGACTTCCAGATGATGACGGGCTAACTTACACTAGCAGAAATACTTATGTCAGGAAGACTGGGATTCATAATTGACTTGGTTTTGCCAGAACTGGAAACAAAAATCTAGAAAGCACAGTGTACTGAAAAACTACAAAACTGAGAAGTTTTGTATTTAGAGATGAAGCTTACATGGAAGGATTAAATTTATTGTACAAAGCAGAATCCTCGAATTACTGAAAGTTTGTAATTACCTGGGATTTATACTGTGGACATTAGTGGTTCGCAAGTCAGGAGGCATGTCAGTTAATAAGAATACAATTCACAACATGCACAGAACCAGTCTGTGAACCCCTTAAACAGAAGATTCCCTGAACACTGTGTGTGCGTGTGTGTGTGTGTGTGTGTGTGTGTGTGTATTTGCATGAATGTGCATGTGCACGTATGCGCCCCTGTGTGTGTGCGCATGTGTGCATGTTCTGCAGTGCACTGGTGTTCTGCTTATGACTGACTCTTTGCCTTATGCCCACTACTTGTTGGGACAGACTCCACATGAATCAGAACTCCAGAAAAAGGTAAACAAGGGCATAAGAAAATGAAGGCGTAAGAAGTGCAGAGGTTTTCACAAGGTTGCTACTACTAGACAGATTTGCCATATTCTGGAAGTTGCAGATGAGAAACTTGCACATGCATGTGACAACCAAATGCCATAAAGAACCATTGCCTGTTTCTAGGATGCTAAAAGATAGACAGCCTCAGATAAGTCTACTCTTACCCTTCCATCATAGATTCATAGATTCATAGATTCATACACAGTTACTAGGCTAGTGACCCGGTGGGTCTTTCTAAGCCTAGCCAAGTTTTCCTGAAAGAATAATGATGTCCCGTACCCAAACAGGGCATCAGGTGCCAGGCCCGGTGTAAATTTCCTATTCCCCATCCACTGGTCTAGGTTGGACTTTAACTGGGTAATAGACAAACTCAGCTTCACATGGATGAGAAGCCTGTTCCACAGCAAGAGCAGTCTCTGGGACACATATCTGTTTCTCCAGCATATTCTGTTTAAGTCAAAGACAAAATTCGGGTCCCTATACCTTGTATTTCTGGTACTGTTTGACTTACGAATATGCAGGAGATTCATAAGTGTGGGTTTGTGGATGCCTTGTAAGACAGGCATAGATCACTCCTCAGCAATCTATAGGAGACTGAGGAGAGGGAAAGGGCTTCAAGGCACTCTTCATAAGGCAGGTTTTTTGTGCCTTGCATTATTTTTCTAAGGAACCTCTGAGGTTACCTTAGTCGCTGCATATGCCTGGTCAGGTACATATCAAAAAGGAGCACTGTACTGTATGATTGGTCTGATAAGGGAAGAGTACGCAAGCAATAATGCCTGACAGGGTGTGTGTGTTAATGTGTGATTAATGCCCACCCAGGGATGTTGTGAGGCTCTCTGTAAAACTGTTGTGTTTTACTTACTTATATATATATTTCTTTTATAACTATATTATTTTTTAATATATTTTTGATGTAAAACAGTTCCTCCACCTAATGTTTCTAAGTTGCTGTAGTATATGTAAATGGTGTCACAGGATGCATTTTACATCTGCATTTTACATCCAAAATATATAATTTTTAAAAAATATCTACATATTTGCTTTATTTTTTGGTCTTTTGCTGCTAAAATGGTTTCTTGCCACTCATTTGGGGATTTAAGTCACTAAATAATTACATACATTTGACTTTCAGACTTTATTTCCCTCAAAAAATTCATGTTAACACAAATCCTGTTATTTAACTTATTTATTTATTTATTTATTTAAAAGCTGTTACTATTCTGAAGCCTTTGTTCACCCTTTGTTTAAGGGTTTATCTACATTTCTTGAGATAAAAGGTGAAGAGGTACACGAACCTCTTACTCGCTGCTGCCAGCATTGTCACTTCCTCTGTCACACAGACATCCCCCCACTCACAGACACTTGCCCTTCAGAAAATGCATGCCAACACAAGCCCTACTGCAGCCACTTTGTGATTTTTTTTAAACAGGAATATGCTCCTGTTTTGAGCTGTTACTCCCCTTTATTTTACTTTTTATCCATTTATGTAAGAGACGAGAGGTGCTTAAGCGTAAACCTCTTGAATGCTGCTGCTGCCAATGTTGGATCGCTCTCACTCTTCACACTCTCACTCACACACACCTCGCTTTCATGCACGCATTCACACAGACACAGACAGAAACAGAAACACATGCAGAAACAGAAGCACGCATACACACACACACAGACAGAAACAGAAACACATGCAGAAACAGAAGCACGCATACACACACTTTTTTCTTTTATATTTTGATTTTACACTCGCTAAACTGCAACAGTGCTGCTTAGCGAGAGTAAAATAAAGGCTCGATCGTTCTCGCATTCACTTGCTACTAACGTGCCATCTAAAACTCATCACTGACTTGCCCCTCAGAATCTTAACTGGTTAGAATTTCCTAACCAACTCAGCTGAACTTCTTATAATCCATACCATCCTTAATAAGCCCTCTTCTTGTCCCAGTCTATCTTCTCTTGTCTCTCTTTATAATCCATCTTGCCCCCTTAGAAGTGCTGATCTATGTCTTTTACAGATTTACAAGCCAAAAAAAATCATATGGACAAATCCTTTACTGCTACCTTCCAGCTCTTTTATGGAATAAGCTTCCTTAGGCTCTTAGAAATATCACTCATGCCCAAGCCTTTAAAACAGCTCTCTGACAATACCCACCTAGCTCCAGGAAATGTCAGTGTAACCACCCTACCTAAACATTCTCATCTTTCTCTCTTTTTCCACCTGTTTGTCCTCCCCTCCCTCACTTTTCTTTTCACTTCCTTCCTTTCCTACTAAAGTCCAACCTCCTCCTAACTTTCTATGTATTATAAAAATGTTCTACTACTCTCTCTCTCTCCTCCTACTCTCTCTCTCTCCTCCTACTCTCTCTCTCTCCTCCTCTCTCTCTCTCTCCTACTCTCTCCTACTCTCTCCTACTCTCTCCTACTCTCTCCTACTCTCTCTCTCTCCTCCTACTCTCTCTCTCTCTCCGCCTACTCTCTCTCTCTCCTCCTACTCTCTCTCTCTCCTCCTACTCTCTCTCTCTCCTCCTACTCTCTCTCTCTCCTCCTACTCTCTCTCTCTCTGCCTACTCTCTCTCTCTCCTCCTACTCTCTCTCTCTCTCCGCCTACTCTCTCTCTCTCCTCCTACTCTTTCTCTCTCCTCCTACTCTCATCTTTTTCTTCCTTTTCCTCCTTAACCTATCCATCTCTCTATCCTAAGTCATACTCTTCAGTAACTAATTCTTAACTGTTCTGTTTGTTCCCCTGCTCTAACCCAGTTCCCCATTATTCCTTTATTTTATTTAATTCTCTTCCTCACAAATATTTCTTCTCTATCCATAATTGTCTTCCATACTTCCTGTGAAAAAATTTCTACATTTCTGATACTAAGTACTAACTTATTCATTGAATTTTGAATATCTTCCCTTTCTATCTGTACTAGGAAGCCCCTTTTGTTTCATGATTTATTAGCCAACTGGAACACTATTTATGATTGGTTTTGCTAATGTTAAACATGCACATTTTGTTACTCAGAGACCTACCTATTGTATTACTTATTGTTTAAATTGCTCTTTTGTGTTAACTCTGGAGGCTTTCTCCCCGGCCTCCATTGAAAAGGGGCTCTTGCCCAGTCGGACATACCCAGTCAGCAAATGTCAAATAAATAAATAAATGTAGTATTTCCTTTGGAATATTTGGGGGGGGGGTGAGAACTTTGAGCTGAACCTGTCACCCAAAAGGTTGGTAATGGCCTCCAGTTCGGTGTGGATGATACCACTTACAATAAGTTGCGCGCACTGTTGTGTATCTCCTCCGAGGTTACTGGCACAGCTGTAGAACGTTTTGTTGTTGCCCTTTGCCAGAGAAGCTATTTTTTCTTCAAATTTAGCCTTTGAAGTATTAATAAACCCTCTTAGCTGCCTGTTTAGGTTGGCCAGGGGGATTTTAGTATGTATGGCTTTGTTCCTCCTACACTTGGCCAAGATTTTTTTTCTTTTGTTGTATAACTGATTGATACTGTGATTCCATCAGGGTGGCTTGTCTTTTGAGTTTCCCTTATTCTTAATGCAAATGGTCACAGCTCACTCTATACAGCTATCCATATGGCTGTACTGAGATTTTGTAAACAGCTCTGTGTATGCTATGGTGTTTACTGGGTTTCGGGATGCTTAGAATTTAGCCAAGATGTTGCTTAGTACAGACAGGTTAGTCTTGGAATAGTTCCTTAAGGTTTTTGGTTTTGCTGGCTGCCCAGATTTAATTTTTATTTCAAGTAATACTGTCTTATGGTCAGATATGATGAGCAAAGATATTACATTGGATGAGGAACATCAGCCACCCCATGTTCATGAGTACAAGGTCAAGGATGTCTGTATCCCTGGTAGGAGAATGAAAGAACTGTTCCAGGATGTTGGTATTATCAACGTTTAGGAATCCCTGGGCTTGTCCATTAGAGATAGTGTAGGACTCCCAATCTACAGAGAGGTAGTTGAAATCCCTCATGAATATCATATTGAGTTGAACTGTGAGGGACTCTAGTACATTGAGATAGGTAGTATGGGTTTACTGGGACATGCAGGGGGATCTATAGGTTGCAAGGATATGGTATGACACCTTGTTTATGGTGAATTGCATATGTACGAGTTCCAGTGGGTTGCACACTTTAGTCTGGATGTGAGATTGTTTTTAATATAGACTGAGATTCCTCCACCTTTCACTCCCTCCTGTGCAGTAACCTTGCACTGCTGGAGTATTCTCAGTGACTTTAAGCCATGCGTCACTTACTACACACATGTCTACACTCTCCAGTGGGGAGAAGAAGGCATGCAAGGAGTGGAGTTTCTTGTTAAGACTTCTAGCATTGAGCAGTACCACCCTCAGACTTTAAGTTAAGTCAGTAGGTTTGTCAGTTTGGCATTATCTAAAAAAGGCACTGATATCCAAAAGCCTAGAGGGGATAAGTGAAGACCATCCCTAGCAAAGCAGCGTGGTTTGTCAACCATGTCCTCCTAGGCAGTCAAATATTGTACCCCCCTGGACTTGACACCAGAAGCCAAGTCATTGTCATGCAAGATGCTGACAGATGAACTCAGAAGGTTGGAAAGGAGTAGAGACAGTAAAATGACTTCTGCAGCTAGAAAACAAAAGCTAAACAATTGTGTGTTTCTCTGTATGTAGAGGGGGAGTGACTGGGACAAGGTGATACATAAGTGTATTTAGGTAAAAATATAGGTTTAGGTAAAGCGTTACAATATGATAAACAGAAGGAAACTACTGATGCAGTAAACGAGTGAGGTGCTGTACTAGGTAACAAAAATGCACAAACAGGTATTACAAAATAGTGACTGAGGGTATCTGACCAGTTTGTTGGCTAAATGCTCAAACAATAGCACTTGGCTGAAATACTCACTTGTCAAAAAAGGTTGCTGTGGTCAAAGTTTGCCCTGGCTCTGAGGTGTAGTGACCTCAGAACTGAATTAAATTCCAAGTGTAGAATTTGAAAAAAAATCTTCTAATGAGATGTAGGTACTTAAGTCCACAGACAAATATGCACTTTTTAAAGTGAGTCAACTGCTTTGTTTTTCCTTCAACTCACTTTTTAACAGACTCGCACTTTAACAAAATGAGTTTCTGACAAGTGACACAGAATCAGAAGTGACTGAATGACTGAATAGTTATGTATGTAATTAGTAGGCACAGACTGGACAATCAGAAGCAGAGTGAATCACCAAGCAGAGTCCAGCAGCCATGCTTAAAATGCACTAGCACAATCAACTACACAGTAAGGAAGCACAACTATTATTTACATATAACACTTTGAAGGGGTGAGGTGAGGGCCTACAGTTTCATCTGTCAAGTAGGTGATCTGTGAAGGAAGAAATGGATGTGAAACAAAAGGCCCAGCAGTAACTAAAAATGAAAAAAAAATTTATGCAGTAAAAACCCATTTATAGTGAGGGAGTACTTAAATGTTTAGCGGTAAAATAAAATAAAGGTCACATGACAAGTTGCAAGGGGCAGATAAGAAAATGACAGTCCATTTTAAGAACCATGCAATCTATTCTGGTGGTTAAGAGAGTACAGATGTGAGAGTTGAAGATATGTCTTAAGCTTCACAGTGTACAGATTCACTTCCATATAATATGCCTTAACTATCATACTGTTTAGCTGCTGTTGTCATCTAGATGACACTTGCAGAGATGAACTGTTTTCACTCCCCCAGCTTGGAAGCAGCAGGTCTAAGGCTGCCCAGTTCCAATTATGGTTCATGACAAACTGTTTCAAATGTGAGGCACCATAAGTGATCCAAATCTGTTATGTGACTGCAGCAAGCCTACTCCAGTTAACACATGCAATGAGCTAAACATGAGAGTTAAGACGTGGAAACATGCAACACTAATTCAAATGTGGCTTGAAACATTCACCCCTTGACTGGCATGAACATCCACTGTCACTGGGTAAAAACAACCAAAAACAGAAATTAGGGTGTAACATTTTACCAGCTGCCACCTACTTTGCACCATCAAAAGCTATTATATCTCCTCAGTTCACCAAAAAGAATAAAAAAAAAAAAAAATTGCCTGGTATTTTGTCAAGACACAGGAATGCTTATTATAAAATCCTTAAGCTACTTTAGCAATAAGAAATCAGATGGAAGCAATCATTTAGCAGATTTTGAATGCCAGCTTGCAGCACAGTGGTATTGTTGCATTAGGGTGTAATGGAGGGTTAGAATGGCCATTGTGTGAGTAGGAAATGGCATAAGTAAAATGTCATGTATTATGTGTTTATAGTTAGGGAAGACAAACTAAAACATCCTTATCTATGTCTGGTTATTACGTATTACTCGATGTAAGAGAATAAGAGTCGAAATATGAATGAAGGAGCAATGGTAGAATTATATTAAGGTGCAATGGAGTCACTGGCTTTTAGACATGAGAGTAGAAGATAGTTTGAGAAACAACACACCATAGATAGTAGTTTTCAGGTAATTGAAAATAAACTGAAATCCTCATCATGGCCATATCCGACTATTACATCTTATTACCTGGTAACAGTGAACAGTGCTTGTCAAAGAAGAACATACCTTCACTAAATAACAAACCTAACTTCCTATGTCTTACCATCATTTCTTCTCCTCTAAACCAAAACATTTACAACTTAAACTAGTCTACGTCATCATTTTTTACCTAACACCATCTCCTTTCCTTCCGCTGCAGTATTCTTCATAACATTTTTATAGATAATTGTAACTGCATATATATGATAACAGTTCTACAAGTTATATTATGAATGATTATAATGTTAACTGTGTTTGTAATGGTTATATTTTTTGTAACTATGTTTTAGAGCTTTTCTCCCAGGGCCTCTGCTGAAAAAGGGCTTTTGCTCAGTCAGACAATCCCGGTTAACAAATGTAAAATAAAATCAATCAATCAATCAATCAATCAATCAATCAATAAATAAAGAATGCATGCTGTTTTTCCTATGATAATCTTTTTTTCTGCATTAAAATATTGTTTTGATTATTAAAATATGGACTGCAAAGCCTACCATATGTGAGCTCCTACATTATTATGCAAATAGTGTAAAATGTAACATTTGTAATCATATAAAAGAAAGCAAGCGTTCCTCTTGTTTATATCTGGCTATCACTTCTCATGTTGCTTTCTTGTGGTCATTTTTGTAGTAAAATAGTAAAATTAACTGCAAAGTGAGAATATGTGAATTCTCATATCCATGTGCACAGTGTACCCTGGATGATATTTGCTGGCATTAAAATAAAATGAAATATTCCTCTTTCTTATATGTGACAAGTACTTCTCATTGTTGCCTATCACCGCCTATCATATTTTGAAGAATCAAGGCCATTTTTAAAGAACAGTTATGCAGCTGTATTAATAAAGCCTCCAATACAGGCTCCCAGTTCTGTAGTTTGCACAGCTGAATGAATACAGCATTCAACTACAAGAAAGATCAACAGAAATTCCAGAGCATTGTAATATCTTTGTGTAAAGACTGTATCACATATTATTGATAAACGTGCAAAATAAAGAAAAAATAGTCCTCTTGGCAGTACTTTACTATTACTTCTCACTGATGTATATGACACAATAGTGCATGTCAAAGAATCAAGACCATTTTTAAAGAACACTTATAGATAATTGTAACTGATCCCAAGGATATTGCCAATATCCTGACAGATCAATTCAGTGCCAACTTCACCCCCCCCTTACCCCCTAAAAGGCCCATCTCAATACCGGAAGATTACCAAATTCCAGTAATAATGGCCACACAGGTAAAAAAACACACTCTCGAAAGCTAAGAATACAGCATCCATGGGACCAGATGACATCCCGGGCTGTGTATTACATGAACTACAACATGAACTGGCACCTCACCTAAGTGTCATGTTTAATCATAGCCTTACCTCAGGCTTTGTGCCCACTGAGTGGCGCACAGCTACAGTTATCACTCCACAAGGGGGGGTCCACCTTGGATCCCGGGAATTACCGCCCCATCAGTCTGATGAGTCTGATCTGCAAGGCCATGGAACGTATTATCATGGAACTTATAAACAAAGACATTGGCAACCTTTAAACACTGGACCCCACCTAGTTTGGGTTCGTGAAGGGCCGATCTTGTCTCCTGAACCTGATTGACTTCTTCAAATCAGTCTCCAGAGCAGTGGACGAGGGTAAGGTGATCCACACAGCCTATCTGGACCTCACCAAAGCCTTTGACACCATCCCCCACTCTGGAATCATAGATAGACTTACTAAGCTGGGCAATAATCCCTACACCACTCAATAGGTTGCCAACTGGCTTACTGACAGAATCCACACTGTAAAAGTAGCCGACTCCAAATCCAGCTCCAGACAAGTGACAAGTGGAGTACCTCAGGATTCAGTCCTGGGGCTGCTCTTGTTTGGCATCTACTTCTCTGAAGTACAGGCCAACACTAAGGAACTCTGGCTAACAAAGTTCGCAGATGGCTGCAAACTAGAAGCCATTACTGAATCCCCAAATGATGTGGATACTCAACAAAAGGCCTTACAGAAACAGATGCTTGGTGCCAGAGCCATGGGCTCAAGCTCAATGCCAAGAAATGTATAGTTATCCTCTTTGGGAAAAACATGTATCCGTGAATTACCACATAGGTGGCAGTACACTAAACACCGAAAGTGTGATAAGAGACTTAGGGACACAGGTGGACAGTGGTCTCACCTTCGATAATCACATCGCCATAACAGTCAGGAAATCCTTCTATGTGGCACACCTCATCACTAAGGGCTTTTCATCCAGATAAAAGGGGGTCATTGACCCACTGTACTCATTCCTCATTAGACCCATTATAGAATACAACGTCCCATTTGGTATGTACCTCTCAAGACATCTGCAACAACTGGAAAGGCCGCATAAATACCTCACTAAAAGAATGACAGGCCTAAATCAGACGCCCTATGCTGACCGCCTTAAAAAACTCCAGCTATACACTGTCGCATATCGTCTACTCAGAGGCGATCTCTCCTTAACATACAAGACCATGTCAAACCCAGAGCTATTGGACATGCCACACTTAAAGAAATCCCAATCCCTCAGAGCCGCACGCTCCAGGGATCTAAACCTTGTTATCACAATAAACAAATGCTGGAGGGTTAGGTTCCTGACCCAGAGACTCCCCAGACTCTGGAATAGACTGCCCATACATGTCAAGCAGACTGCATTTTTGGCCCTCTTCAAAAGGAACCTTGATGATTGGATGGGAGAAAGGAAATTCACCCCGAGGATCACGTCAGTCGTCCTGCTAGACAGGGGTTCAGGGAAGTAAATAGTGTGAGAAGAAATAGCCAGGGAATTGTTATGGCTAAGCTTGTATAGGCCCTAGGGCCGACAGCCTAGTACCAACCTATGAACCTATAAACCTATAATGTTGTATGTTGTCTCTCTAGAATCATTTTTCATAGTTGTATTTGGGTGACAGAATTAATATAGCTTCCAGATGATAGCTTGTTGTCTGTTCTTGTTGTGTCTTTCAGCTTTTCCCAGTTAGGGGTCACCACAGCGGAACTCCGGTCCGCTAATGACTGGCAGTAGATTTTTATGTGCCGAGTTGCTGGCCCTGACGCACAACCTTCAATGAAGGTACACCTATTCAAGCATGTCTCCACACAGAAGATGCTCTAGCTGAGAATCAAACAGGTCAATGTCTTACTGTGAGGTGACAACGCTACCACAGCACCACCACCGCAGCATGTATAGTTGAATTAATAGTCTCTAGATGCTAATCTGCACTTTGTACAGGTGAAGTAATATTAGTTTTCATGCCTGGTTCTGTGGTGTAGAGAGCTGAAACTCTGACTATGATCCAGCTGACACAAGATTAAATAGCAGCTCAAAGACTGCAAGAGTCACGCAGGGTGCAAAAGTGAATTGCTCATGCTGGCTCACCTATCCTTATGTGAGAGGAAGGTGGTTTCATGTTGGCTTGCATGACATGAATGGTCTAAAAAATAGTACATATAAGCTTGGCATTTGTGCTTGTGTGTGTGTGTGTGTGTGTGTGTGTGTGTGTGTGTGTGTGTGTGTGTGTGCGTGTGTGTGTTTGTGTGTGTGAGGAAATGTACATCAACAGAAAACACAAAATTTCTCAAGGAGATGTGGTTTCATCAGCCAGTTAAACAAAGGGGATAGTGACCAATCAAAATATACCCACAGTCTGTGTCATCTCTGAAGTAAGGCTGCCAAAAAAATGAGTGTCATGAGTAGTTTTCTGGCCCAGGGATAACAATGGTCTGTCCTGCAACATGGATGGCCCTGGTATGGGTGGGTGAATCCAAACCCTCAGTCTGCTGAGATGAGCTCATCTTCTTTCAGTAGCCAAGCAGATGATTGGACACACAGAGGGACACACACCTCTCCATGGCTACCTGGATGATTGGCCCCTTGATTGACTTTGGCTCTATGTTGCTTGGATCCCCAAAACTGAGAAGAGATAGGTTCAAGGTCTACAAATGTTGGGGGAGGCTGCTGGCCAAGAAGCATGAAGGAAAAAGCATGCAGAGAAATAAACAATACAGCCTTCAAAAACCTATCTGTTCTGTATGTGATAGAATTAATAACACCACTAGATTTTACTGTCTTCTGCATGTGGTTGAATTATTGCAGCTCCTAAATGGCAGGTCATTCTGTGTGCTGTAGAATTAATACAGTTTCAGATTCCTAGCTGTTCTGTGCTGAAGAATGCACACATCTGGATGTGGTACTTTGTACACTTGAACGAATAAAATATTGAACTGCACAATGCAAACACTTTTCCAAATATTTTTGATCAAGTAAAATAAACTAAAATGTTCCTCCAGTCTTTATTTAGTTACTGGTTTTATCAGGCATCAGAGAACACCGCTTGTCAAACAGCATTCTGAAATGATTGCTGGAAAGCAACATAAGGAATGTTGTTCTTGATTTAAAACAACAGAAAGTGATTTTGTGGAGTTGGAACATTTTGCTTTGCCCTTTGCACTTACCACTAAAGTGTTCTGTGTGCAACTGAATTAATACAACCACTAAATGAGAATCTGTTCTGTTCACATTTCTGTGTACAGTGGAGTTAATGCAAATAGGAAATTGATTTTACTCAAGTTAAGCTGAAACATTTTGCTTTAGGGTTCTAGGCTAATGATCCGTTACATTATATGCTTAGCCATACATTCCCATAAAGTTTTCAGACTTTATATTTTAAATACATATAAGCAGAGCATTTACATTCTACATTTACATGCCACACTTATTGTGAGGGACAAGGATGCTAAAGCAGGGATAAATTTGCAGTTACCCATCCATTCATCCAGATTATGTTTGAACAGTGTAAGAGAAGTACTTTCTATATGGACAGATAATTCCAATGAAGTATTCTCTGTGATAGATATCTATCCCTCCAAGATGTTCTACTTAATGTTATAAAAATATTTAGATCTCTGGAGCAGATGTTTATGCACTGGACTTTTAAATGTGTAGTAGGTATAACAGGGTAGGATTTGTTGAGACTCTGTATGCGAGACATAGCTCACCCCTCAGTGGCTGCTATGACACTGAGAAAAGGGGCAAAGTTTTGACATGGTCAGCATATTTTTTTATGATTTATGCCCTTGGTTTTCTTAGTAAGAAAGCACTGTGGGCATTTGACTTGTGTTAATGTTTGAACAGGTACATACTGAAGGGGTCGTGATAACCCAAAAATTGGCTTGATGAGCGTGGAATATAGTGGAATGATCACATCCTTGGACATGGATGCCATGCCCTTAGTAATAAGCTATGCAGTGAGAAAGCAACTTCTTACAATAGATGATAACTGGTGATCAAAGGACAGTGTATACATAGGTTCTTGAGTCTGTAACTACTGGAATAATTTTTATGGTGTGTAGTCAGTGTGACAGTTACAAGAGATGTCTTTCTTGCCAATGGATATTATTATACATTTCTTGGAATTCAGTTTTAGTCCATGGTTTTGACACTAGCTACTGGTTTGGGAAAGTATCTTCTAGGGAGTATGTGATGGCATCAAGTTTATAAGTATCTATTAACTTGGTCATCTGTAATCCTTTAATAATAGCTTTGACCTCTGAGGAGTAAATGCCAAAGAGGAGTGGCCTAATGACTGAACCATGGGGTACACTGCTATTGATGGATCTTTTGGAGGAAAAGAAATCAGGCCATCCTAATTTCCCGAGTTCTGTTTATGAGCCAGTTTGCTATACAATCAGTTATATAAGAATTACCATTTAGCTGGGACAGCTTATCTACAACAGCTTAGTGTGGGATGGTGTTGAATGCCTATGTCAGGTCTAAGTATGCAGTGTGTACTGATTTGCCTTCATCCATTGCTTCGGTAACCTTCTTGAATAAGTCAACCAGGTTATCTAGGCAGGATCTGACTTTAATAAATCTGAACTGGCTTGGATTGAGAGTTTGTAGGTTACCTGTATTCTTATTTATTAATACCAGTATGACCTTGTCCATAGCCTTGCAGATACGTTTGGTCAGACTTATGAGTCTAGAATTGGATCTGTTGATACCCCCACCTTTGTCCAAGGGGATTCCAGTTGTTGTCCTACATTCACATGACACAAGGTTGACAAGAAATAGCCTGTGGAGGGAATCTGATAGCTCCTGTTTCAGGTTGGCTAACAGGTGGCCCAGTATGCTATCTGGTCCCACAGAAGCAGCATTCATGGCCTTGGCTAGTGCCTTGAGGACTTGTTCATGGGAGATTTGAGGTGGGTATTGATGTGGGTATGAGATCTGTGAATGTAGGGGTGAGAGAGGGGGTTGAAATCAGAGGTAAATTTATCTGCTAGTAGATTGGCTATGCCGTCTGGGTCTGAGTATGTGATATTATTTTATTTAACTCTCCACAGTGCTAGGTATTATTTCTAAGGTTTCTAACATAATTAAATAAGACTTTCTGGTTGTCTTTTGCTCGAGTGGAAGTTTTTACCTCATACCTGGCTTTGGTTGATTTAATCAGGGTTGGGATTTCCCTGATAGGTTTAGCATGAGTGAAACAAAGAAAAGCACTACTGTTGCGAGTCCACAAGACACAGTTTATTCCGCGTATAAAACTTAAATAAAATTAAGCGCTTTCATCAATGCCAGTTGACTTCATCAGAATACTTTAAGTTTAGCACGAGCTTGTTTTGCATCTTGAGTTACATTTATTTTTACATGCAATGACTCTTTTTCTTTTATTATATAGCCTATTTATATTAGGGTTCTGCCACAAATGTTTATTTTTGAATTTCTCATTGTACTTACTTTGGAGGGGGACAGATGCATCTATCTAGGTATTCACATGTTTAGAATATGGCAGTAAAGGATCCTGCATAAGCAGTGGGGTCATTGAGCTTAAAGGGGATGTTGAATTTAACCAGGTCATCACTCGGTTTCAGTAGATTAGCATCGACATAATCTGTGAATATCGAGGTACTAGAGGATACTTCCAGCTTCAGTCTTAAGGAAGATATGAGTGACTTATGGTCCAGTTTGACCTGGGCTTTGCAACTTTATGATCACATGAATGCAAAATACAACATTTTAAAATGATTGTGAGAAGGCAACATACGACATTTATCTCTTGATTAGAAAAAAGATGAGACAGAGATTGTGGGAAAGAGCATAGCACTGAATTTACTTTCAGTTTCTTGCTGAAAGACATGACTCCTCTTCACTACTCTTCATGAATTCATTAATGAAGCAGGATTCTTACTAGCAGGACATAATTTTGATGTTTATTTATTTGCATATTGCTCTGCTTTGATGTTTATTTATTTGCACATTGGCCTGCTAGGCCATATCTTTGACTGAAGGAATGTGCTGCAATTGTGCAAGCATGCAGACCAATATAATATTGGGATAAACCATACCAGTTTGCATAAACTAATTAGAAATCAAGTACAATAAATAATGCAATTTAAAAAAGTGCATTTGAACGGGAGCAGAAAGCACCCCAAAGAACTTTACACTGCTCTTTGACTGTAATCATTTCTTATTACCTGTCCATTTTATTTCTTGGGAAACTTCAAAAACATTGTTTTATACCCTCATTTAGCCCCAAACCAATACTGTTATGGTGCTCTGTGGGACATTTCCAGGAACTGTTAACCACAATATAGAATGATCTCATATGCCCACTTACTCTCTTACATCTCATCCATATTACTCTACAACTGTTGTAGGAGATATTCATTTCCCCCCTAAGGCTTATCACTCTCAGTTGAAGTCCAGCTTTCATTACTTTTTATGCTGCTTCTTTCTTCCTGCTTTTTCTTATTATGTGCACATCTCATTGCTGGTCGAGCCCAATCTACTACATCTGTGGCCTCCTCCTACCATTCATTGCTGGTCAGTCCTGATCGCTTACATCTGTGGCTCTCCTCCTACCATTCATTACTGGTCAGTCCCGATCTCCTAATCCATAGCTCTCTTCGTACCATTCATTGCTGGTCGATCCCAATCTCCTACATCTGTGGCTCTCCTCCTACCATTCATTGCTGGTCAATGACAATCTCCTACATCTGTGGCTCTCCTCCTACCATTCATTAATTGTCAATCCCAATCTCCTACATCCATGACTCTCCTTCTACCATTCACTGCTGGTTGATCCCAATCTCCTACATCTGTGGCCCTCCTCCCACCATTTGCACATTTACTAATGCTGCTCTTGAACCCATTCTCCTACTTGTATGTACTGGGCAACTTGAATTACTGCCGCCAACATCAAGGCAAGCCTCTGCTCCCACTTTTGACCATGAAGCTAAAAGCTCATTCGATTCTTCTTGAGATCCTTGACATTAAGTTCCTTCATGGGTCGGCTCTACTAACATAAAGAGATAACCCAGGTTTGATTACTAGCTCAGGCACTGGAAGAACTGAAGAGCATAAGGGAGACGTGTGATGAGGCAATGCCTGCTTGGCTTCCTCGGGGGGAGGGGAAGGTGTGCATGCTCAGGTCACATTTCCAATCTTACACTCCCTGGTGGAGACTGAACATCAAATAAGAGTACCTGCTTCAAGGGGGCAGAGCACTCTCATTAGTTATTTTTCTCACCACAACATGCTATAACTGATGATCCAACCAAGGCATCTTCTTCACATGTTTCAGATTCTAAGTTCCAGTTTGGGTATTTATTCTTTCATGTCAGTGTATATGTTAAAAGATATGCAGAACATGTATAATGCAGACTACATATATCAGCAAGTATCATTTTGGGCAGTGAGAAAGGCCAGTGTTCAGTAGCATGCCATAGTTACTATTCATCATACTGACTCCTCTGATAATAGAACAATGGTAGCCTAGGGTTCATGCCCCAGAAAGGCCACTCATGCTTTTCTTTTGCTAATTAAAGTGACAAAGGTATGCATATTGTAAAATGCATGAGGAGACGTTCTTATTACTGGAAATGTGCTTCTATCAATACTTTGTGGTCACTTAATGTTGTGTAGGAATTCAGTACAAAAATGATTTTTTTTGTTTTTTGAAGATATGTATTAACATTATATAATACACGAAAATAAGCAAAGAGAACCTCACTCAAGGTAAAACTGCTTAATAGAGTCAATCCAAATGAATGTATGCCCTCACAAGGTGAACATTATCCGGAGCTTCTTGCCAAGTGGAAGCAGATTAACATCAACACCAGCTTTTCTTACATGCGGTTATTACTGGAGTTCTTTGCTACAGAGGAACAGCAGTTAAGTAACGATGTAGAGACTTTGCAGAAGCAAACAGAGACTGAGTTTAAAGAGGAGAGAGATGTCAATTGGCTAGAAAATGTGTATTGCACTTTTTCCACCACTGATCACAAGTTGCAGCAGACTAAAGTGAAGAAATTGCAGAGGGACTACAATGATTTTATGAAAGGCCAGATTTTTGTCTGGCCTAAAAAAAATCCTAATAATGTTGCCATGCAAGCAAATTCTTCAACAGTGACCATGGGTAAGCCCACTTACTTGCGGAAGCCCAGGCATAACAGTTCCTATACCAACAAGGAACGGACCAATGGGAGGGGACGCCAGACATTGAGTCATTCGATTACAGAAGGGGAGAAGGAGAACACGTAATGCACCATGGAATTAGGCAAGGATATTGCGAGTTGCGGTGTCGATGAAGGTAGAAGGGAATCTGTGGATATAGACAATGGACAAGAGGAATGGAGAGACTGCCGAAATGATTTGGCTGCTTTGGGTCCCAAGCACATTGGAGCTGCTGTGAGCAACCAAGTTAATTACTCCATTGCATGTACAGGAGCATGGCATAAAGAAACGGTTGCAAGTGAGGAGAGTGGACATTTTTTTTTGCCTTCCTACCAGCACCAGTGAAGAAGAAAGGAAATTGGAGTTGTCCACAATACGAGAGCAGAGAGACCAAGAAACGGAAGATTTCACTGTGACTGGTGATAGCATTGTGCTTAATTGATCTAAGCATATTTTATCTAGTGATGAGTTATATGTATTAAAGAAGGGACTAACTTTTGTCCCAAATCATGATAGTACCTTTAGTGAAATATTTTTAGACATTATGATGTTTGGTAGAAATGTAATGTTAAGAGATTTGTTTGGGATTAACAACCAGGTGCAACAATGCTCTTTGTGACAACCCAGCACTTTTCCTCCAGTGTTCAAGCATACTATGCAAATGTTTATCAGGGTTTGTGAGCAAGAAATTCTGCTGTATTTACAAAATGGACATAATAGGAAATTTCATAATTTGACTGCTACACAAAGACAGGCCCTAAAGAATTTGCAACACAACACTGACATAGATATTAAATCAGCGGATTGGGGGTGGTGATGGTGGTGATGAGTAAGGGTTTTTATCATGACAAATTGGTCGAATTGCTTTCAGACGCCTCCACCTTTACTCTAATCTCCCCCATTAGTATAAATAACCTCATACAAGAGGTCAGGGATCGACTTAAGCGTATGGAAGCCATAGGCTTGATGGATAAGGAGCTGTTTGATTTTTTTGTGGACAGAGCATCCAATAACTCCTGTTTTTAAAGCCTTACCTAAGGCGCATAAGGATTTGCACCCCCCTCCCCCCGAGACCCACAGTCTCACAAAGTGGATGGATCACTGAAAATATCTCCATTTGGTTGGAGTGTATGCTAAGACCATGTTTAACCTCTTTGAAACAGGTATTAAGAGATACAGGGCATTTTTGACATCTTTGAGACAGAGTATTGAAGCTGGTGAGGAAGAGCATTACATCAAGCCTTTTCACCGTAATAAGTAATTACTATGGTGTAGAAGCAGTCTCACGAACACTAGCAGAATTGAATTTGATAGAGAAGGGCACAATAGAGTTGACTGCAAATCTTCTAGATACACTTCTAGAATATAATGTATTCACCTGTATAGGAAGCTTCTACCGGCAGACACAGGGGGTGGCAATGGGCACCCCCTGTGCTAATACATAAGCTAATCTGGTATTGTCACACTGGGAGAATCACTATGTGATGGGGGCCCACAACAAATGGAGGGATAAAATACACCTTTATAGGCGTTTCGTGGATATTTTTTTTTTGTTGTGGAGAGGGGAAGAAAAGGAGTTGTTTGATTTTGTCGATTACTTAGAATCAACTACAACCTTCCTTAGATTTTCTGTGAGTTTTTCCAGAACAGAGATAGACTTTTTGGACGTCACGGTGATTCAAGATGGTGGGGGGGGGGGGTTAAGACGACCCTATATAGAAAAGAGTGCTGGAAGAATAGCTTACTGACACAGGATAGTATGCATACTAGGTTTATTTTTGATAACATCATTACTGAACAGTTAGGAAGGGTATCCAGACTATGTACCGAGGAAGACAATTTTGAAGAAGTGATATGGTTGGAAGATAACTTCATAGAAAGGGGTTACAGCAGGAGGAATGTGCAGCAGATTATGCGGACCAAGAGAGATTTTCGAAATGATAGAATGTGTCCATGGTTGAAACAAGATGCATGGAGGGCTTTTACAGCCAATAGTAGACAGAGACAGAGTGGTAACATGAGACTTATGTTTACATACAGCATGGGGTATGTAACATAGTCAGACAGAATTATAAAATTTCACTTTCTGATGTGAAGATCAGGAAAATCGTGGGGGAAGAACCCAGTTTTGGCTTTAGGAGGAACAAAAATTTGAAAGATTTATTGTGTAATGAGGGCAGATGTGATAAATAGCAGGTTGAGGTGAGGAAAGGGACCAGACCATGTGGATCCTGTAAGGCATGTCATTATATTAATAAGGCCATCAATTTTGTTCACCTTATCACAGGCAGGATACATCATTTCAACACTTAAAGCTAACTGTAGGACCACTAATGTGGTTTATCTTGCCACATGTCAAACAAGCAACTGTTATTATGTAGGGAAAATGAATTGTATGCTTAAGCAGAGGATATTGAACCACCTATCAGCCGTCAAGATGAGAAATGAACATAATGCCCTGTATAGACATATATCTGGTCACCAAGGACATCATTTTAAATTTATGGTGATTTGGCACATGGCGAGAAACATTAGAGGTGGGGATATAGTGAATGATATGGAATATGAAGAGGCTAAATGGATAATAGAACTTACAGCACATAGATATCCAGGGCCCAATGATATCATTCCATTAAATCCTACCCTGAAGAAAAGGTGGGTTCAATATTGAGCATAGATTGATTGATACTTCTTTTAAATCATCATCTTCTTTCGGCTGTTCCCATTAGGGGTCGCCACAGTGGATCATCTGTTTCCATTTCTTCCTGTCCTCTGCATCATGCTCTTTCACACCAACCGCCTTCATGTCCTCTCTCACCACATCCATAAACCTTATCTTAGGCCTTCCTCTTTTCCTATTACCTGGCAGCTCCATCCTTAGCATCCTTTTCCCAATGTACCCAGCATCCCTCCTCAGCACATGTCCAAACCAACGCAATCTCACCTCTCTTGCTTTGTCTCCAAACTGTCCAACCTGAGCTGACCCTCTAATATACTGATTCCTAATCCTGTCTATCCTAGTCACACCCACTGCAAATTGTAACATCTTTAACTCTGCCACATCCAGCTCTAACTCCTGCCTTTTCGTCAATGCCACCGTCTCCAACCCATATAACATAGCTGGTCTCACTACCCTCTTGTAGACCTTCCCTTTCACTCTTACTGGTACCCGTCTGTCACAAATCACTCCTGACACTCTTCTCCACCCATTCCACCCTGCCTGTACTCTCTTCTTCACCTCTCTTCCACACTCACCATTACTCTGAACTGTTGATCCCAAGTATTTAAACTCATCCACCTTCGCCACCTCTATTCCTTACATCCTCACCATTCCTCTATCCTCCCTCTCATTCACACACACATATTCTGTTTTAGCCCTGCTGACCTTCAATCCTCTTCTTTCTAGAGCATATCTCCACCTCTCCAGGGTCTCCTCAACCTGGTCCCTACTCTCACTACATATCACAATGTCATCTGCAAACATCACAGTCCACAGGGCCTCCTGTCTGATCTCAGCTGTCAACCTGTCCATCACCACTGCAAATAAGAAAGGGCTCAGAGCTGATCCTTGATGTAATCCCACCTCCACCTTAAACTTCTTTTAAATGAGTGTTTGAAAGTGAGCAGTTTATCTGATGAAGGGCATAGCCCGAAAGCGCTCATCAAGTTTTGTACCAGAGCTACATTTTATGTTTTGTTTTTATTGTTTTTACTGAGCTGTTGGATTAAATATTCATTTTCCAAGTGGTGGTAGCTGCTATTTTTTCATTTGGATTATATAATACAAAATGACATGACTACAAATTCATTATAAAAGAAAAAAAATAAACCGTTACAAAGATTGTTTTCATGTATTAAACAAATATGATTTCCATCTTAATTACTCAATTTAACTTTACATAGATTGCTGAAGTCCTCCCTTCTCTGAAATATCACTCCTTCTAATCTTTATTCTGTATGTACTATTCCCATAGATTCCACTTATTTCTATGTAGTTTAATCCTTTCCTTTCATAAAGATCCTACCTGCAGTTCTTTTATTTCCTTTACAACATTCAACACTTTGTTACATTTGTTTTTTCTTTTGGTTTCCATTTTCTAGTAATTGCTTTTTTGGCAGCTAAGAGCAATAAACAAAGTAGGGCCTTACTGAGTCTAGGCAATCCAGTTTCTATCTCCTAGCTCAAAATAATTATTTCCATAGTTAAAATAATTCACTTTCCCAACATTTTTGATAAATGATCATATAAGGAATTTACAAAATGCATCAACCTGTTGCATTCCTCCCAAAAAACATGGTTCCAGATACCCTTCTTTTTCCCACCATGCCTACAGTAATTGCTGTCTACCTGTGGAAAATTCTCAGAATTTTATTTGGGGTATAAAAATGTCTGTGCAAACACTTCCATGCACAAAATGTTAAACCATCTAGATGTTTTCCATATGTGGGAGCAATACAAATATCCTCTCATTGTTTCTTTGTATATTCCCTTTCTGTTCTCATTTCCCAGTTTTTTCTAACCTTGTTTGATTGATTTTTATAGTTATCATGCATTATTTTATATGGCCTACTGATTACATCTTTTTACCACAGCTTCTGTACTAGACTCAACTATAAACTCCCCCTGCACTGTTCTTTCACTTAACATTCCCTTACCCCTGTCTTGATGCCTATACTCTATCATCAATCCCTGGCAGGGAAGGTAGACTCCAACCCATACTCCAAACTTCTGCTTGGCTTCATTCCATGGAATGACTTTTCCCTCCCTAGTTATTTGCTCCCAATACCTTGGTTCATTTGGTAATTTTCTCCAATACATTTCAGCTCCCTCTTGACTACTTTGCAGTCATCCCTATTTATAAAAGCTACTTTCCCCACTCCTGGTTGGCTTAGTTCTCAACATATTTCTGCTACTTTGAAATATAATATTCTGTATGGTTGTTACTATTCTCCTTAAGTGCCTATACCTAAAATCATATTCTTTCTTTATTTCGTGGACTCATCCCATTTCAACATCATTTCTTTCCACTTTGATTTTTAGCCTTCTGATTTTGTTATATATAGAGGCCTTAACTGTGAAGAGTTAAAGTTTGCTTGTTTGTGTCTTTCGGCTTTTCCCGGTTAGGGGTCGCCACACTGGAAATCCGGTCCGCTAATGATTGGCATTAGAGTTTTACGTGCTGGCTTGCCGGGCCTAACACACAACCTTCAATGAAGGAACGCCCATTCATGCATGTCGCCACACAGAAGACGCTTTAACTAAGAATCGAACGGCAACGTCTAACTGTGAGGCGACAACGCTACCGCAGCACCACCACCGCAGTACTGTGAAGAGCTAAAGTATTCCTTCAAATCTATTAATCCTAAACCATCTTGTTATGTGGAGACAAACAGCTTATCCCACTAAGTCTTTCTGTCCCAAATGAAGTCCTTCAAGTCTTTATTAATTATGGCCCATATTTTCTCTTTTGGTTGATATGCCTGACCTGTAAACAATATTAAAGTAACTAAAAACATTTCCACTGCTTGTACCCTACCATCTATATCCATACTGAAAAGCTTTCAACTTCTCAATTTTTGTATTATCTCTTGTTTAGTCCATTTCTACATACCCTTAGCTGCCATACTAGGATTTATTTTAATCCAAATACTTAAATATTTCATCTTATCATGTCCCTATAACTATCATATTGCTTTACCAAATAAGGTGTGGGAACAGGGTTAATGCTATAGTCTTTGTTTTACCTTAATTTATCTTATATTCTGAAAAAAACTGTTTCAAAATGTTCTGCAACATCAAAATATCCTTTTCTGGACTTACCAAATACAAAATAATGGCATGTGCAAAAAAAAAAAAAAAAAAAAAATAGCGTATCTTTCCTGTGTATTATCAGTTACACCCTCGATTTTGTGAATCCCTTATTTTCTTTGTCAATAGCATTAAGCATAAGGCAAATAACAAAGATGATAGAGGAACCCCTGCCTGGATCCCCTGCTCAAACACAGTTTGTCAGAAAGGAATACTCCTGCCTTGTTTCTTACTTCTGCACTTCATATATCGTTCTAATTAACTCCATGCTGCCATTGCCCTCCTCATAAAATGCCAACTAACTTCATAGGTTAGTACTAGGCTAACCGCCCTTGCAAGCCATTTTAAGCCTAGAAAATTATCCTTTGTGAGACTCAAACCCTGCACCTTGAGTTTGGAAGACAAACACCTTAACCATTAGGCCACCCTCCCAAACCAATAACCAGACCTGCCAAGTCTTGAATCCAGGAACCTGTACACTAGAGTCAGAGAACATACCACTACACACATTCCTTCTCTACATCAAAACCCACCAACAATAATAGGGTCTTCTTGCATTCTGCTTCCCTCTGGACCAAAATCACTCTGTTAAAGTTGTCAAATATTTGCCTTCCCCTCCACAAAACCATGTTGACCCATATCTATCAGTCCTGGCAACACCTTTGACATTCTCTTACATAATACAGATGTACATGCTTTACAATAATGGTTGATAATTGAAACTTGTCAATATGACGTTGGACCTACAGGGTCTTTGCCCTCTCTGAGTAGTACAGCCATCATAGCTTTCTTCTAAGAAGCTGGTACTGTTCCTTCTTTTAAAATATTGTTAAATAAAACCTTCCAGATTTTCATCACCCCCCCCCCCCCAACTTCCACAGAAATGCCATCTGTTCTGGGAGATTTCCCTGTTGATTGATTGTACATCACCCGTTTTATCTCATCCCCTCCCATCTTAACTATTACTATTGAGTCTCATCTTCCCCTAACCTTGGCATGTTTAAGTATTCCATAAATATTTCCATTTTTTGATACAGAATTTCTTAAATAATTCAGAACTTGCCCAAGGCTCAGTGATTACTACTGCTACAGAACTGAATGAAATGATACAAGAAATCTCTGGAAACATATTTTAAGCCACTATTAAACCACATGGCAAATATGAAATATCTGTCTCTGTGCATGCTGTATGTATCATCATAGTCATTATGAGAAATTTTAGCCAGTTTATAAAGAAATAACATAATACAAACAGGAATTGCAAACAAAGTGAGATAAAAATAGGGTTATAGCATATTTAGAAAGACAGTCATGGGAGACAATTTGATTTAAATAAGGAAGTGAGTGGAGGAGGGAGTGTAAGGCAGTATAAGGTATTAACAGATAAGTGTTTATATAGGGATCTAGTTTATCCTATGGTTGAGTAAGAATAGAGCCGGATTTTGGCTAGGACGTTATTAGTTATTTTTATTAAAGTAATTCTTATTAAAATGTATTGCTTAATACTAAACCACTTTTCCTTTGTTTTCCCTCCTCCCTTTCTTCTTTTTTTTGTTCTCTTTTTCAGGTGATTCAGGATATCAAATGCAGCCATGGCTCATAACACCAGTAAGAAATCTGACAGCAGCTGCAGAAGATAATTCAAAATACAGCTCTATCCCAGACTCACATTGTCACTGAGAGAGTGTTTAGATTGGTTCATAGATTAGTACTAAGCTAACTGCCCTTGTGAGCCATTTTAAGCTTAGCCAATTATCCCTTGTGAGATTCAAATCCTGCACCTTGTGTTTGTAAGGCAAACACCTTAACCATTAAGCCACCCTCCAATGTTAAAACGCTCATTTCTGATGCCTAAATGAGTCTGGGAATACGCTTCAGTATGAGTCAGCTACTCAATGCAGAATGTTTATTGTGTGATGCATTCTGCACAACAAAATTATGCACCAGTCTGGTGGTGAAGTGACCCACACTGTCACTGTAGCTCCTAGTGCAGGTCCTACTATGATTAATGATGTTCAGCTGGCAGTAGTAGTAAAGGACTTCATGCGGTAGTCTTGTGTACGATATACTTCTGTGCAGCTAAAAAGGCAGCATCTAGTCCAGAACTCTGAAGTACTATATTCAGGTTAGTGTTTCATTTCTTATAAAAAACACATAGAGTATAAATGATGCAGGCAGTGCTATGTGATGGCTATGGTGTGCGGTGCATGGTCATCTACCACTGGTCATTGGTCATCAGACATTGCCTCTTATTCCCTCATTTTTATCAGAACAGGTACTCATAATACAGTTGATAAAAGTTATGCCGAACCGCTCACTGATACCTGTCAGTGATGTCATATGGCAGCTTCTAACTGTTTTGCAAATGAGATGTTGCTTAGGGAATGTACTTCAGTATGCACATACTGAAGTGGCTGAAATGTTAATTTATTAAAAAGTATTATTTCAGTAGCTGACCAAACTTTCCAATAATTGTAGCCCTGTACTTAATAACCCTACATGGTAGTTGGGTTTGGTTATGGTGATGTCATATCCCATATGGTGCGATTCCCAGCCCTGAACCACAGCTCTGTACTTACATTCTTCACTTTGGTACTGGCACTTTGAATGATGGCAGCACCTGTGAACACATAAGGCCGAGCTCCTAGCTGGTGTGATAAGGAGCCAAAAAACATGGTCTACCTCTTGAAGCAGTTGTACCTGGATAAGAATGAAAGAGCATTACCTGGAGAGGAAAAAGGTTGACATCTGGCAAGAGATAGGTGAGTACCCATCATCACTGACAGGGATCACCAGCCCTGAGGCCCAGTGCTGGCACAGGCACGATAACCTGCAGAGGTGCAAGCCTGACCAGTTGGCTGACTGGATAAACCAGGTTAGGGTTCGACAATAAGTATTTTAACATTTTATTTTTAAATCTTACATAAAAGGTTTTTAAAAAGTTAGAGGAATACTACATAAATGCAGGTAAACTCAAGAAGAAATGCATGCATAAGTGCAGATATTATTCTATAGGTAACCCAAAAGTAAGTATGAAAGCACAGTTTTGTACCTACCATAAATGCAGATGTTCGAGTGTCTTCACTGCTGCAGTCATTGCACTTGGGTTATCCTGCCATCAGGCGGTCCCGCAGTCGGCCAGAGTTCCAAAGTCTTGGTCCGGCGTTGGTTGCTGTTGCCTCCTCCCTGACGTCAGTGTGTCAGGGGTATATAAGAAGCAGCCGATGTCATTTTCTTCAGTTTTTCTAGCCCCAGATGTCAGGTGCCCCCAAAAAGATAGGCAATACATATTGCTTGCAAAACATACAATAAGGTAAAAACAAAACCTGCAGTAACCAGCAAATACACCACATAGGTAGTATAGTGTAGTAAGTTATAGATAACACCCAGCTAAGAAAGAGGGGATGGCGGGTGGGTAACCAGGACTGCAGCAGTGAAGACACTCGAACATCTACATTTATGGTAGGTACAAAACTGTACTATGTTCATCGTGTTTCACTGCTGCAGTCATTACACTTGGGTTGAATCCCAAAGCTGAGTCAGGGTGGCTGGTTCTATAGAGGATTTGGTGTGGCTATGAGGCCCTGCAGCACTGCAGTGGCAAAGCCAGCTCTGGATCTAGAGTAAAGAGGCAAGTAGTAATGCTTGGTAAAGGTGTGCACTGAACTCCAAGTTGCAGCTTCCAAGATATCTTTGGTAGGTACTCCTCTAAGGTAGGCAGTAGAAGTAGCAGTTGCCCTGGTGGAATGTGGTCTAATGTTAGATGGTACAGGTTTCCCATGCTGTGTTTAGCAGAAATGGATACAGTGTCCTATCCACTTTGAAATGGTCTGCTTTGAAATAGCCTTTCCCTGTGATCCTGCAGCATATGATACAAACAATTGTTCAGTTTTTCTGAAAGCTTTTGTTTTGTCCAAGTAGAAGCGTAATTGCCTGTGTATGTCCAAGGAATGTAGAAGTCTCTCCCCTTTATTCTAGGGATTTGGATAAAATGTTGGCAAGTGAATAGTTTGGTTAAGAGCCACACTGGATACCACCTTAGGCATAAAGGAAGGGTTTGTTCTTAAAGAAACCCTGTCTTGGTGGAAAATGATAAAAGGCTCCACTGCCATTAGTGCCTGTAGTTCTGAGACTCTTCGTGCTGATGTTATTGCCAGAAGCAGAGCAGTTTTCCATGATATATATTTTAATTCTGCTGAATTGGCTGGTTCAGAAGGAGGTAAAGTGAGCTTTTCCAAGACAAAATTGAGGTCCCAAGTAGGTGTTGGTGCTCTCCAGGGCGGTCTTATATTTTTAGCCCCTCTGAGGTACTGCTTTAGCAATGGATGAGAGAAAATAGGAGGATCTGTGTTGTAATGAGCCGAGATGACAGAAGCATGGATCTTAATGGATGAGAAGGATAGTCCTTTGTCCAACATCTCAGTTAAGTATTGTAGTATCTGAGGAATGTTAGGGACAAGAGGGTCAAGGTTTTGAGCCTGGTTCCAGGCACAGAATCTCTTCCACTTTTCTGAATAAGATTTCCTGGTGCTAGGCCTCCTGGCCTCCAAAATGACATCCATAACAGCTTTAGAGAGAGGTGTTGTCTGTTTGGCTAATGAATCTTCCATGCAGCCAGGTTTAAGGTTTTGAGCTGACTGTGCAGGATCTGATTGTTTTGTTGAGTCAGAAGGTATGGAATTTGAAGCGAAATCCAAGGTGGGCCTTGAGCTAAGTTCTTTAAGATTGGGTACCAATGCTGGCATGGCCAGTCTGGAGCAATCAGAATCATCTGTGTTTTTTCTTGTCTGGCTTATAGGAGTACCTTTGAAAGGAGAGGCAGATGTGGGAAGGCATAAACGTTTAGGCTTTTCCAGCTGAACGAAAGAGCATCCACTTTCCATGCTTGTGTGTGATAAGTCCTTGTGCAGAAATTTTGTAGTTGGCAATTCAGTGGGGAGGCAAAAAGTTCTATGTCCAGGCACCCCCATTTTTGCATTATCATGCTGAAGACTTGTAGATTTAATTTCCACTCGTGAGGATCCATGATGTTTCTGCTTAAGTCGTCTGCCAGAGTATTTTTCGTTCCTGGCAGGAATTGTTCTTTCAGATGAACTTGATAAGTTAGAGCTGTGTTCCACAAGGTCATGGCTTGTCTGCATAGGGGGTAAGAATGAGTGCCCCCTTGCTTGTTTATGTACCACATTACTGTGGTGTTGTCTGTCTTTAATAATAATTGCCCTGGATGCAGAAGGTCCTTGAAAGCTGTTAGGGCATTTTGTACAGCCAACATCTCTTTTTGATTGATTTGAAGATGCATTTGGTCTGTGGTCCATTTGCCCTGAATACATTTTCCTGCCATGTGTGCTCCACAGGCGTAATCTGAAGCATCTGTTGTTAAAGTCTGCCTAGCTGTGGGAAGAGTGAAAGGCTGACCCTTGTTGAGGTGACATGCCTGTGCCCACCATCAAAACTCCTGTTGTAGGCAGGGAATTAGTGGTATTACTGTTTCCAAGCTGTGAGAGTGTTGAGTCGAAACACTTTTTAGGTACCATTGTAGTTTCCTCATATGCAGTCTGGCATATGGAATTAGTAGTATGCAGGATGCCATGAATCCCAAGGCCTGCAGAATTTTTCTTGCAGGGAGTTGGGACTTTGTTGCCATCAATTGAAAATATTGAGTCAGTTGTCCTTGTTTGTCTGGCGTGAGATAAGCCATCTCGGCCGTTGTATTTAAGCTGGCACCTAGGAATATTATCTCTTGTGAGGGCACTAGTTTTGACTTCTTTTCATTTACTGTGTACCCTAGGCAACTTAACAACCTTTTTACAAATGCCAGATGCTTTAGAAGAATGTCCTTGCTCTCCGCTTGAATCTGGCAGTCATCCAGGTATAGATATATTTGAATTCCTTTTTGACTGCAAAACACAATTACTGGTGCCAGGCACTTTGTGAAGACCCTGGGCACAGTAGATAAGCCAAAGGGCAGTGCAGAGAATTGGCAGTGCATTGAACCAGCTATGAATCTGAGGTATCTTCTGCAATTTTGTCTGATAGGGACATGCAGGTATGCCTCTTTGAGGTCCAAAGCAACAAGCCAAGTTTTCTTGCCCAACATGGGAAGGAGCTGCTGTAGTGTCAACATTTTGAATTTCGGAACATCCAGATAAGTATTTAGAGTAGAAAGGTCTAGTATGGGTCTCCAGGCTTTGTCCTTTCTGGGGACCAGGAAGATTCTTGAGTAAAATCCTTGTCCTTGTTCCTGCTGTGGCACTTTTTGAATAGCTCTCATGTCTATGAGGGATATAATTTGTTTTTGTGCCTCTGCCCATTGATTTTGTGGCAGGTCTGGCATTCCTTTTAGCCTTGGAAAAGTGTGAAAGTGGAACCTGTAACCTTGAGTCACAATATTCAGCACCCATTTGTCTTGGGTGATTGCTTGCCAATTTTGTGAAAAAAGTGCTAGTTTCCCCCCTAAGGGAGCTGCCAAAAGGGAAGAGTTTGGCATTGGAAGGGGGAAGTCATTGGGACTGTTTCCTGTAAGGTTGTGACTTGTCCTCACCTCCTTTTGGGGTTGAAGCACCCCACTGTCATGGTCTGTAAGAACCTTGGGGCTAAGATCTGCCTCTTGGACATCTGTATCTGCCTCTTTGTGGCCTGTCTGACACTGGAAAGAACCAATTCTTTGTAGGCCAATTCCTGCTACCTCTTTGGGACCTTGGGAAATAGTTTTTGGGTCAGCAACAGGGTTTCTATAAAGAAATTTGTGAGAGTCAGGGACTCTGTAGTACCTGTCTGGCTTGACTGGAGCAGGGGGTAAAGAATCAGGATTTAAACTGGATTCAGAGAACACATCATCCACAATATCCAACACTGGCGGAATAGCAAGGGGCCTGTGCTGAGGCAATAAAAGAAAGTCGCTGAGCCTTTTCTTGGATTCTGAGTAATCCTGGCCCTCCCAATGGAAATGCTCCCTCATGGTATGTAAAGTTTCCCCAAAAGAGTAATCCTCAGGAGGAGAGGTTGAAGGAATTGATTTTTCAGCATCAGAGTCCTCATAGGGGGGTAAAGAGTATCCCTGGTCTGAAGAGGAATCAGAATATATAGAAACCTGGTCAGAAGAATCATAGTCTATATCCTGCCTAGGCCTTTTATCAGAAGGGGGATGGGAACCCCTGATCAGAGTAATTAAGTCTTCGGCCATTTTCAGCATCTGCTTTTTAGGCATGGAAGCCTGTCCAGGTGAATGCTGTACTTGCTTCTTTGTCTTTAATGTAGTTTTAGACTTGGCTTTAGTTGCAATGGTAAGTTGTGAAGGTCTGAAAACACCCTCAGAAGCCGATGCCTGCTCAGCGGCTCCAGACCCATCTGAAGGGTTAGTTTCCGTAGGCCCAACACCTTGAGTATCCAGAGGCCTAGGCACCTCCACGTGGGAGTCGGTCATGGCCTGTGGCTCTGAGGTAGCGGGTGACAGGGGCTGCGAAAGCGCCTCAGTGAGAACCGGCGAACCGGCAAATGGCCTAGAAGTGGCTTCGTCATCAGTTTTGGGCCTCGGATGCCTGTCCTTATCCTTATCTTTGCGTTTTTTGTGAATTCTGGTTGTCGGTTGTTGCGACGGCATGGTATAATTAAACCTTCAGCCAAAGTAATGGCGAGCAAAATCAAACTGATGTTTAATAGTGCGTTTGTTAAATCTAGCACAAAACCGACAACTAGTGACATCGTGATCTGGGCCTAGGCATGGAATACAGTAAGAATGGAAATCCTTATGAGGTATTTGCTTCCCGCAAGAAATACAATTATTAACTTTTACTGACATCGGTTTGAGGCAAGAAAAAGTTTCCCCAACAGGGTACTTAGCTTTATTGAAGACTTCGGTTCTGAAAATCGAATTTGATATCTCAGGAGTCGGCCGACCGGCACTTGCGAACTGCTTGTGCTTCGGGCACTGTGCTGCAAGAAAGACTGAAGAAAGTGGCTTCGGCTGCTTCTTATATACCCCTGACGCACTGACGTCAGGGAGGAGGCGACAGCAACCGACGCCGGACCAAGACTTTGGAACTCTGGCTGACTGCGGGACCGCCTGACGGCAGGATAACCCAAGTGTAATGACTGCAGTAGTGAAACACGATGAACATCATAGGTGCACACAGAAATGCATCTGTATACAAATATGCCATGTTTATGTGCAGACATACGTGTGTCTAAAATACAAATGTATATGTATGATTAAAAAAAAAATAAGTATAGATATATAAAAGTATAAATGTGCAAAAGTGTACATATACATAAATTAATATGTATATGTGTGTGTGTGTGTGTGTGTGTATATATATATATATATATATATATATATATATATAGATGTACACACACTGTATATATATATATATATATATATATATATATATATATATATATATATATATATATATATATATATATATATATGTATATATAATATATATATATATGTACACACACATACACACACACACACACACACACACACACACACACACGTACATATCTATATACATAGATATATAATATGCATTTATACATAGATAGGAACGTATTTGCATTGCCACATAATTTCATATAATGTAGGCATTAGCTTAGTAATTATCTGTATTTCAGGCAGATTTTAAAAATGAAATGTGTAAATCACAAGCTATTTATTAATATAATAATTGGATAATGCAGTAATTTCTTCCAAAATAGTAACTACTTGTACAGGGTGGATGGCCTCAGTTAGCCATCATACCCTGGGGGTGGGGTTAAATTAGCATCTGAATGACCAGCACAAACATTAGTGAGAAATGCACTGTTCAGGGTCTTCCCTTCAGAATTTAACAATGTGTTTCTTACATAAACTTTACATGACACAAGTAAAAAATGCAGGTAAGTTATGCAGGGCATAGTGATAAAGCAATAATTTAAATGGAAAAATTTGCCAAGGTTGAAGAAAGTACCCATCCTCCAAAGAGACAAGCTATACATGGACATCAAAATGTAACAATCTGAAAGGAGTCATGATATCCTTCTAGTTCAACTTGCAGTAAACAAGAAATATTCAGTATTACAGATGGATTCAGTACAAATACTTCATGAAAATCTGTGTTTTATTGCTAAACGTATAAGGGATATAGACTGAGCACAAATGTATACAGAAATAAGCACAAAGATTCTGTACAAGTAAAGGAATACATTCTGTGCTTTGCAGTTTAAGAAATTTAAACATGTAAGAGAGATTTGAACACATCTCTGTGACAGGTAAACAACCATCTTCTATTTCGTCTTTTATGTGTAGCTGAAGAAGACACTTCTTATAAAACTTTGCAAGAGCAAAGACCCCTAAAGAGACTTACAGAAGTTACTCGTGTATATGCAAATATGATTCTGAAATTTAGAAACAGAACAAGATATGTGGATAAGGCTGTACAACCACAACTTCAAGCAGCACAAAACAAGTATATCCAACTGACACAGCAGAAATTTCACTAGAAATCATATTTTATTAAAACGACAGAAAAACATTAAAAAGATGAGCTCTTTCACACCTATCACAGACACTTCCTCAGATCTAATGCACAAAAAATAAAACATTCCTTAATCATCTCTAGTACAAGAAACATAAATCTATGGATAGAATCAGTAACTACTAAGTGCATAGCAAGGGCATTTCTAACATCTTTCTTTATTATGTTCACATATCCTGTCCCTTAGAGCTTTATTCAAATCAGAAAGGGATGTAGCCATGCAAGTCTTGTAAGTATGTGAACAGTAGTAATAGTTACAAGTATATTGTGACTGAACGTATTTACCAATTTAACTTTTATGCGGACTGTAAAAGTTCAAATTTAATGTATCTTGCTGTTTGCAAGGTTTGTGAATTTCTCTCCCAATAATGTTTATTTTTCCACAAGTCTAGAAGCCCTAAGGGAAGTCTAACCATGATCCTCCCAGGTACAGAATGTTCACTCTCTGCCCATCCAGGGGAGTTTTCACAGGGCTGGGGCAGTCCTGTAGGCACCTTGGCATGGTGCTGCCTAGCAAACCACACAGACCATGAGTTTGTTTGAGCATGTGATGGAGCAGCTAGGTGGAAAGACATCTTTGGTCTGTCCAGGATGCTCTTCAGTGCATGCAAGACTCACTACCCTGGTCAGAGCTGACAATAGCATCACCGCAGTTCTCCACCCCCTCAATACTGGGGTCCTCCACTGCAACACCATCAGGCAGTGGAAATGTTTGAAGTCCTGTGGACCAGAGTGCTCTTTTGAGAAACTCCTCGTCACCTCCCTCTTTCCCTAATCCTCTCTCCTACACCTTCTAATCAGCTTCCTACCCAAACCAACCTCTTACATAAAACATTTTGAAAAATAGGAGGATCTATACCTGCGGAAAATATAGTACCCCTCTCCCCCACCTTCTCCTTTTCTGTGTTCCTATTTGCTATGTCTCCCCTTTTTCAATCTTTCCTGTCTCCCACTTTCCACCCTTTTAAAGAAACAGTCAGGGTGTCCACATAAGCATACACCTATAAAAAACCTATAAACCCCCATTACATTTTTAAAAGTTATTATAAATATCTGCATACTGCTTGCTTAAAAATATGTACCAATACTTCTAACTGGCTTGTGCATAGCCAAGTTTATCCATAATACCCATACTTCTGAAACTATACAAGAATTTGCATTTTCACATAGTACTTTGCACATACTTAAGGATTAACTTCCCCGACTTTACACATTTCATGAAAGTACTTTTAACAGAAGCTTTTTCATTCAAGTAATCATCGATAAAAACCTATGATTAATATATTTGCATATAGGCATTTCTGCTAGAAAAGTGTGAACCTCACAACTATGAAGGCCACCCTAAGTCTTGTGAACAATAATGAAAGCAAACTAATGTTTTATGAGAGAAAGTCATCTCTCTCTCTCTCTCTCTAGATATATATATATATATATATATATATATATATATATATATATATATATATATATATAAAATACGTTCTTTATGATATGCAGTGTCATTTATGCATGAAATCTGCTCAAAAATGTATTTATTTGACATCTGTTTACTGGGAAAGTCCTTATGGGATAATATCCCATTTTCAGCAGAGGCCCAGGGAGAAAAGGTCCACAATTGGTTACAGTTAAATAAAGTTATTACAAACCTAATGCAGATGAATTACATATAAACTAAATAAATATTCAGCTTCAGTTCATACAGTGTGAACCTATTCATATATAGTGCAAATATCTGGACAGCTATAACAAGCTGAAAAAGGACATTGTCAATACATAAAGTATTTACAGGTTGCAGTTCATAGATATGGCATTAAACACACTTATGTACACTCTGGAAAACAGATGACTAGATGATATAGCTTAGGCAAAAATATGTTTGATCTTTGCCTGAGAAATAGATTTTACTAATTTCTCTTCTCTGAACATAGTCAAAGTATGTTGGTGGGGAATGAGGAACTAATTCAGCCTGGGGTAGTGCAGGAACACAGTCAAGTTTTATTTAAGTAGTATTTTAATAGTAGCTTGAAGCTGGGGAGATTAAAGGTAGATCTAATTTGCAGAGGGTTGGAATTCCATTTTTAGTGACAAGAGTGTGACTAGAGACTTTGGCTTTAGGATTTTGCATAGTTGCTAAAGAGTTTGCACAATAATTTAAAATGTAAATCTTACCTGGAAACATAAGGGAAGAGATATTTACAAAATAAAAATCAGGAGTTTGCTTAATTGCTATCCATTATTATTACATAAGTAGGCCATGTCACATGTTGCAATCCTCTGCAGTGAAAAGCTCTTATGCTGTTAAGAACTTTCCTGCCTAAATAATTATTGCACAGTATGTCTCACAGCTCAGAATATCGACTAGTTCATAGCCTAACATTTATCCCCCCAGTCAGCACAGTTCCACAAGTAGTTTCCTTATCTGAGTCATTATTATATAGAAGAAAAATTAGCTTACCTAGCAGCTGGTACATATCTTTGCACTTCAGATCTCTTTATCCACTAAAATACATTTCAGCAAAGTCCACATCACATTTGGCACACTTAGCAGCATTACTTCTAATCTGTCTGACCATGAAATGCTTTATTTACAGTGCACAGATCACATATGTTCAAACCAGACATGCAAGAATACGTTTAGGTAAGCTTTGAAAATCAGCATGCTTCACATCATCTGAAAGGTTGTGTAAATGCATATATGATACTTAAAGAAGGCAAAGCTTAGTGGGCAGGGAAAAATCTAAAATAATATGATTTATATAGTTGTGACTAATCAAATGGGCCTTATCAGAGCTCTAATCAGATGGAACAAATATGCAGACATCAGAACTCAAGTCATAGCATTCAAAACTCAAGTCATAGCATTAAAAGTACAAGCAAAAAAAATAGACATCATTAAAAGCCTCTCACAAATAAAATAAAAAAAAACTGCAAGTAGAAGCATGGACAGCATCACTTAAATTGTCTAACACCCCAGTAGTAACATTATGGGCTGGGGAAGAGGAGAGGATGGGATAAGCGTAAGGCCTACCAGGAGGGGACTTTGCTATGGCTGAAGGATTTGTATGGCAGTGGAGCTGCAGAACTTGTTCGAAGTTGACAATGTTACAAAGGGAGATGGAAAGACTCCAGCAAATTCTGCATATATTCATCACCACAGAATCACAGCAGAAGAAAAAGAGAGTTAATAGCACAACTTAGGTAATGGCAGTTAAGGTAGGAGAGATACAGAGGCTGAACAGCATCCTGCACAAATGATGAAGTCAGTGAATAGAGGATGGATGTCCAGGTGGGGGAGGTCCAGAGGAATGTCAAGGTAGGAGAACAGCAGGATGAGGAAGCAATGTGGAAGTAGAACACATCACAAGGAAGGCAGAAACAGTTTAGAAGACAGAATAGCTTGGTCTGAGGAGGAATGAGAATACCAGATGGATGGATATCTGGCTAGATGGATGGATGGATGGATGGATGGATGGATGGATGGATGGATGAGTCTAGGTAAAGGACAAGGGGTTTAAGGTAGGAGCAGCCAGAAAGGAGACAGGTTGACCCAGAAGGGGAAGACTGAGTAAAATTGTACCATTAATGACAGGAAGGCCAAACTTAGGGACTATGGGGTCTGCAGACCAGACAACATTTGTAACTAGGACATCCACTACAGAAACAGGAAGGTGTGTATCTCTAAGGGTTCAGGGAAATAAAATCTGTATCATTATGAGTCCACTCAAACTTGAAAAATTATAGGTAAAGAAAGAGGACCACTGTGTGATGCCCCAGCACTGGCCCAGTAATCAAGGAGCCTCAATCCTCACCACTGGCAACAGTGGGGGATGTACACACTGGGAGGATGACAAGTACACACACAGTAAAGTGCAATTTCCCTTAAGGGCACACAGAGGCCACAGTCAGTCTGAGGCTGGTTTCTCCCTCTTTCTCCAGATTCCCAATAAGGCTCCCCACTGGCACAGCAACAGGGTTAAGATCACAGCTGAGTGGCCAAGCCAAGGCCTCCAGCACCCTCTCTGTCCAACCAGTGCTTCATGATCCTGACACACACACACACCTGGGAAAGGTTGGCACAGGTTTACTAGCTATGCCCCCTTCTGCCCAGACTATAAGGTGGTTTTCACCACCACCAGGCACTACTTATCAGCTACTTTAAAGCCCTTAGCAAAGGATATTAGGATAGGTCTGCACAGTGTCACCAAATAGATATGCAAGTACTCTATGAGCTTAAACATCTATACATTTAAAACAACATTGCAGGACAGTCTCCAATAAATACAGAAAACATTTAAGCTATACTTCAATATATTCCTAACTGATTCTAAGAGAATCTAAGAGAAATTACTGTACCCTAGTTAACTTACTTACAGCAAGGCAATTGTAGATGTGGTGAGTGGATGTTTCCAACGGATGCTGCCAGGTCAAAGACAAAATACAAAATGCCCAGTCTCTCTCTTAGAGAGTTCTTAAATTAATATCTCAAATATTGCTGCTGGAATGCTTACAGGATGACATTATTTTTGCTACCTCTATCAGTTCCTAGCTAAACCCCCATTGCTAGAAACTACCAGCATTTAGTATCTCCCTGTGAAAACACATAAACAAGTGCCTTCCTATATCTTTTGTCAAATGGTGGAAGTCGTAAAATAATTTGCATTCCTCCACATGGAAAGACAGTACAAAAAAACTTCTAGTTCTAGACATTATGTCTTCTACTGCACTGAAACTGAAAGATAACATTTCTTTTATTACGTGTTTATAAAACAATTTAATTTCAACTATTTTAATGAACTTTTGCAAGTTAACCTTCTATGTTCAAGTTTCCACTGTTAAAAATATATACATTTACACAACTACAACAGTGCATATACATTTCTGTTCTCTTCCAATAGGGCACACTGTGCATACATCTTTTAAGCTCAGTACCGTACAAACCCTGTTCAAGACACACTTCTGTACCAGCAGTTTGATATACACATAACATACAGTTCTAATACATTTGTAACACAAGCTAAGACCTATCAGCAGATGTAGTGCAAGAAAGCATTCCTAGAAATGTTACAGTTAAATGCTATGCGTTATGCCCACAAAGAATAGTATTTCAAATGTCAACTCCTGCTTTAAGGACTGGAGAAGACAGGAAGATGCTGACTCTGAAAGAAAATAAAGGAAAGGTATGGCATGGACTATTTGGACTGGATTGGTAAAGAATAGGTTTGTAGTAGGGTAAGAAGGATGGAAAGGAAGAGGAAAGAATGGTGTCAAGTTGGCAGAGCTGACAAAAAATGGTTGAAGAAAATGGTTTGCAATGCTAGAAGCTTAGGGGTGAAAACCAAAGAAAGTACAGTTGTTTTTCACTTACCATAACTGTAGATGTTCGAGTAGATCATTCTTGCAGTACTGATTCTTGGGGTCTTTTGCCATGCAGAAGCTGGCAACTGGCCCTATTTCCAGAGTCTTTGTGTCATCTCTTGCCAATGGACATAAGAGGAGCAACATCTGGATGTTAGAGTATAAGCAGGGCATCTCTTGGCACCATCTTCAGGTCTTTCTAAGCAATGAACAAGCAGTCTGACAGCTAGAGACATCCTGATCTCCCCAGTTGTCTGGATTTAAGTGAGAAGGAGGAATATCACAGGAGGCAGAGAGGGGGTGATGGATATAAATAAGAGGAATATCTGCAGAGAACTTCTACACCTCTTGCACCCAGCAAGGGGGAGACATATAGTCAGCAGATGGAGGGGCTGTAAGTATGTACTGCAACATTGATCTTCTTGAACATCTACATTTATGGTAAGTGTAACACAATTATGCAATGTTCTTCATAGCCAGTGTTGCAGTACTGATACTAAGGAGGACTCTCAGCACTAACAGGTAGGTGTCAGGTTATCTGTATGACCCTAGGAAATATGGTTTTACAGGACAGCAATAGCAAAACCTGCTCTTGCTGTGGAGACATTGCCTAGGATATAATGATTTGTAAAGGTGTGCACTAAGTTACATTTCTGCCACTAGGATGGCCTGGGGAGGGACTCCTTTGATGAAAGCAGTGTTAGTTGCCCCATTTCTTGTCGAGTGACCTCTAATACATACAAGCAGATCTTTTCCATGGTGTGAGCAAAAGAACTTAATGCAGTTTGATATCCATTTTGAAATGGTTTGTTTGGAGACCGGCTTGCCCTTTTTACCTTTTGTGAAAGCCACCAGTAATTGCTCTGCTCTGTTAGGGATGCTTTGTCCTGCCTAGATAGGATGTGATCTGTCTGTGCATATCCAGGGGATGAAGGACTTGTTCTGCCCTCTTCTGTGGATTTGGGAAGAAAACTGGTAGGCGTATAGCCTGCTTTAGGGTATGGTCTGATACCACCTTAGGCATAAAGGATGGGTTTGTTCTGAGGGTTACCCTCTCCTTGTGAAAAACAGTGAAAGATTCTTTGAACATGAGGCCTTGTAGCTCTGAAACCCTCTTAGCAGATATGACAGCTAATAGAAAAGTGGTCTGTCAGGTAAGCATCTTTAGAGACACAGCAGCAGCAGGCTGAAAGGGGGAAAAAGTTACTTTTTCTAACACATAATTTAGATCCCATGTAGGAATAGGGTTCCTTCCCGAGTGGTCTCAAATAAATCACTCCTTTTACAAAAAGTTTCATGTGAAGGTGTGAAAAGACAGGAGAAGCACTGCACAGGCAGGCTGATAATCCAGATGTGTGTACTCTAATGTTGGACTAGAACGTCTCTGTCAAAACTGGTCTGACAGGTACTGCAAGAATGAGTTAATATCTGCCTAGAAGGTTAGTGTTCTTGATGTAACACCAGGTAGAAAATCTTTTCCATTGTGCCAGGTATGCCTTCCTGGTAACAGTTTTCTTTCCTTCCCTTAGCATGGGAAGCATGTCCTTAGGATACGATGCATTCCTTAGTTTAAAAATCCAGTCCTCCTGGTTGCTAACCTGAGCAATTTAATTCTGCAAAGAGTGAAGTCAGAGGTCTTGAAAAGTGGGGGATATTGGAGTAGAATAGTGACTGTCATTCAGTAGTGTGAAATGGGAAGAGGTTGGGGTATAGAGTGAGATGGAAGTGGTAAGAGGTGCGATTAGAGAGAAGTGGAATAAGGAAGGATAAGACCAGAGTAAGAAGTACTTCAGGGGAATGGTGAAAAACATATTAGGATAGAGCCTAGGGAGAGTGTATGGGAATGGGTGGATAAGAAAGAATGGGGGGAGCTGTTGTATATTGGCAAACAATAGTGGTGGGAAGGGGAAGAGGATTGACGTTAAAGGTGATTGGGTAAATTGTGGAGGTAGAGGGAGGGTAGAATGAGGGGGTGGACAGGGGAATGACTATAAAAGTAACTGATGTGGGGGTGGGTGGAAATTGGGGTAGGGTAGAGGAATGGAACGGGATGACCCAAACCTCGACTTTGAAGGGAAATATTACCGACTAGCAGTGGGAGCAAATTAAGCACAGGTATATTAATATTCAGGAGGATAGCCGCAGTGAAAACTTACAAACTAAAGAAAATGCTACTATATAATGGAGGCAGTGAGGGAGGTTAAGTTAGGAATAGAGGGAAAGGGTTTGACTGAATACTTTAACAATTTTCTAAATGATAACAGATATCAGGTATGAACCTACAGGCTATTTAAAATCTGCCCCTATTTCTGGGCCTTTGTACCCCACATTATGTTTGGCTTTGTCTAGATTTTTTGCTATAAGAGACTGAGATGTATGTGTGGAGCCCAATCTTGGGTGGGGGCATGAAAGCAGATATACTGGTTAAGAATGAACTTTGACCTGCCTAATAAAGATTAGAAGGGGTTCTATCCAATGGGATTCAAAATGAACTGCTAAATGATCTCTTCACATAGCTACCTGAAATGGGGTTAGGACTAATTTCCAAAGCTGAATTCATATCCCAGTGCAGGACAAACAGAATAACATTGGATAGGCTGGGAATCATAAACAGCCATCAGACATCACCTTGGACTACCTCCAGATGAAATGCTACATGACTTAACACTGACACACAGATGGCAGAGGTGTCAGACATGAACATACAATCAGAAATGTTATCACAGCCAGAGTCATAGTGCACACCCCATAATTCAAGTACAGAAATGTACATTTCCAGTTCATCAAACAAGCTGCTGTGACAGAAATTTTCCATGTCACCACCATATGGAATAAAATACAGTACTGGTTTACATGATGTGCCAATGTCTTCATAAAGTAAACAAATGTTAAGTGTTTAACATAAAGAAGGCTATGTTCTACTGCCCTAGCCAACTTTTACATTCATGAAACCTTTCTCATTCTGTACACCACTTTGTTTACAGCTAACCTAAGAAATCATATGGTATTAGCTGTTTTTAATTCATTCTGAAATTCTGGTAATGAATGTTTTCACAGACAGTAAAAAATCCAGGAGCACCTCAGTGGATAGCATTCCATTCCTCATTCTGTCTGAAGCCTTTTATTCTACCAGTTTTTATGTCTTTGCAGCACTGAGTGTCAGGCACATTCTGATAGGCTATAATATGAAACAGTAACAAAAGCCTTACTCTTCTTCTTAAAGGCAAATGTCTGTTTCATGCAACTTTTTATCTACCATTACAGTAATGTAACCAAAACAAGATATTCTATAAGCTTATTTAGTCTGGCTACCTTGAATTAACCATCACTGTTTATGGACTTGCCTACTACATTACACTGATGTTTTAGAATGACAGATTCATCCACCTGGTGTCTGAGGTCCAAGATCAACATTCAAAAACAGATACAGATGCTGGCTCAAACTGTGTAGCTTTTTAATCAGTAGCTAACACATGTGTGCATGCACGCACACAAACACACAAGCACGCACACATACACACACACACACACACACACACACACACACACACACACACACACACATACACACACACACACACACACACACACACACACACACACACACACACACACACACACACACACACACACACACAGAGTTGCTTACCAGATCTGCATTAAACATGGCAATCATGCTTGCAGGCTGTCCATTTTTGATTTGTTTTGCCGGTGACAAACTACGAAGTCTGCCTATCATTCGCTATGCATTTGAGCCAAGGAAAGAGAAGACTGTAGAGTTCTGTGATGTCACATCACAGCATGGGGCAAACAGAGATATACAAATTAAATCAGAGCACTCTGCTATGTGTGGTGCTGTTCAGACCTATCTATTCTTTATTACTTTTTTTGTGTTAACTAGGTCATCCCTATCATTGTCAACTGTCCAGATTTCTGCCTAATATTTATGGTTTGTTCCTCATTAAATGTATGGTTTCCTGTAAATCACTAAGAATTGAAGTCATTAATGAAAGTGAGCGATACAGTCCACTCACTTCACAAAGTAGCCTTTTTTTTCATTCCATTGTACAAGCTGATTCGCCTTCTCATAAAAAAAAAGTATAGATATGGACCATGTATATGTATACTGTGTAATTCACTTTATCTCATTAGGATCCCTCAGCTTGATGGGTATTGGGGCAGACGAACTTCAACAGAAAGGTACCACACACACACAAACACAGATATGCATGGAAACAAGTTGCAAACAAGTGTAGAAAACATGTAGGAGATATATTTGGACTGAGAAAGAAAACAGGCATACCTCAAGAAAACCAACCAACTGTAAGCATCTGGTTGCAAAATATTTGTTTAAATCACCACAACACATCTCAGTTCCTTTTAATCTCCTAAGGACAAAGAAACACCATAATCATTATTTTTATTTCAGTTTCAATGCCCGTACAAAAATCAACTTTTCAAAAAATATCTTGAGAAATAGCACATCAGTCTAAGTGATATACAATTTCCCACGTAAAAAAAGACTGTGACATGTTGACTGCCATTTCCTGACTGTATATCATTGCCATGACTGGAAAATATCACAGATTTTAGAAGGGACAGATAAAAATGTTGTCCTGACATTACAGGATAAGCTGGCGATCGCTCATTGTGCGATGACATCGACGTCAACTAAATTGTAAATAAAAAACAAAATCTGGATTTTTAAGGGGTCACTCGGGAATTTGTGGCACCCTATCATTTTCTACCCAAAAATGGGAAATTCCAAGGAATTTGGTATGGTTGAGAGGTATGAGCCACAGGTCTGAAGGGGAGGTTGAGTAGGGGTATGAGAGGCTGGGGTTGAACATAGTCACAGTTGGTCTCTGTGCTAGGTGGGCTCTTTGGAGCTCCCTGTTCTCTGAGATTGTTTTGGTTGCCATCTCCTGGCTTGCCTGGGTCTTCTGCATTGGGGTGGCCTTCCCTTGTCTTGTCTAGGGAGAAAGGCCTAGGTTTTGAAGGGTAATTCCTACAGTACTCTGGCATCGGGGACAGATAAAATTCATTCTTAGTTTTTATTTGCTTTCTTTTTTTTATCCAGCTTCTCTCAAAACTTGTTCAGCTGGAGGACAAAAAGGAATTCCTTGTCTAGTATAGCATCCAGTTGTTCAGCCTTAACTTGATCTGAAAGGGGCTGGATCATAATCCATGCATGTCTGTGGATGACAGAACATGTGGTAGCTGCTCTGTAAGAAGCATCTATGGTGTCACAGCCATATTGGTCATTGGAGACTATTGTGAGACACAGTGATGCCCCACTCAACATGGTGAGCAGGGAAACAGTCACTGCCAGTTGCCTATCAGAGGCAAGAATCTACCAGATCCAGTGGTGGCTGGTGACTTCAAATTAAAGGGGGGGCTGCAGGAGACAGCTGAATGGGTGGGGCCAATGGGAAGGGGTGTGGCCAACTAGAAAGGGGTGAGGCTATGCTCAATACCACAACAACTGGAACTTTAATTAAATATGCTGCCCTGGGTGCCAAATCATCATTACAAAAGTTCAATCAAGGCAAAATGATGTGTAAAAGAAAAAAGTATTTCAATGCATTGGCTACATGACAACTTACTTAATATGTAGATGGAAACACAAAGTTTGTGATGCATGAAAAAATAAATTACTTTTTAAATACATTACTGGAATGCCAGTCAGAATCAAGTATAAAAAAAAACAAACAAGCAGCACTCAACTCAAACCACTTCTCCTTGCACTGCAGTTCTAATTATAATTTATATTCAGCTTTACAAAATTACCAAGTAACATGCTGAAAGTAGCAATCTCTGTGTGATACCCCCACTTGTAAAAATGTTTCTTATCCAAAAAAGACCTGCTGCCTGACAACAACTATCTACTTGTTTCATGGGGAAGACATGATCAATGTAAAAAATGAACAGCAAACAATAAACAAGCTCAAGATAAACTGCTTAAAGGATTACTGCACAAGTTATGGACCACACATGATAGATTGGCATTCTGTTTAGTTTATGGGTAAAGCCTGCAAAGATAACTGGAACTCTCTAAAAATATAATGAGCTTCTGAAAATAGTGTAATCCTGTCCTTTATTATAAATACTGTCATATGCATTTCAATACCTAAGGCTTATACGTTATCTAGCTATGTAAATATTCTCTGCATGGCAACAACGAAACAGCTTTCAATGTTGGTAATTCTTTAACAGTATGCTTATTAAAGCTTACTTGCATCTTACAATCTCCGACAAGCTTACATGATGGTCATTAAAGCATTGCTACTTAAACATCGAGCAACAGAGCACTGCGACAGCATGCATTTTCTGAATAATAAGAAGCATAAATCAACAGTATAAAAATATGACAGAAAACCAGAACATTCTGCAAAATCAAGGACAGATGAAAAGCCACGGTCGTACTTGTGGTCTACCTTGGATGGGGGAATACTCTGCACATGTACACTGCATAACTGCTCCTTGCTTGCTTGGACACATCCAGAGCCACTACAATGGGGAGTGGGCTGCAACAAGTATGCTACAATTTGAAATGTCTCTGGCTGACAGTGATGGCTCTGATACTCATACCTCACAGCAAGAAATCTGGACAAAGCCATACATAGAAGTGGGACACAGGCCCAAAAATAAGGACAATTTATAAATATTGCTCATATAAACTTAGAAAGTACTAGGTCTTGCATTAGTATAAATTTTCTGAGGGGTATGAAATCTGAAACTCAAATGTCTGCCATTATTTTCTAACTTCAATCTTTAATGATTTGCCACTAATTTGCCAGAAAACCGCAATTTTATGAAAAACAGACCAAAAATGTGATGCAAAAATATAAAATTGCCACACAATACAGCTGGGAACCTGTCAAAGAAGGGACACCATTTTAATATTAGTACTGTTAACTTGAGCAGCTGACAAAATAAGAGCATCTACATGCATTTCTGAAATAAAAGTAATCTATAACTCTGATCATTACAGCTATTTATAATTGTAAAACCTCAACATTTTCTTTCAAAATTGCCATTTTGCAGAGGGATTATTAGGGGGAGAGCAACATTTTGAGCCAAAATTTGGGACAGTTGAGAGGTTTGGATATTTCTAATTCTATAAAGCGATTTATTTGCATGTACCTCTCAACCTCTTAATGCAGGAAATCTGGGCAAGGTCAAATATATTGGGGGAACATACAAACAGTACTAAACATTGCTCTTGTATAAACTTAAGACAATTAATAGAATAACAGGTCTTGCTTTAGCATGCATTTTTCTGAAGGTTATGATGTCTGAAATTCAATGTCTGTCATTCAGTGACTTCATTCCTAAATGATCTGCCAGAAAACCACAAATTTTATGAGGAACAAACCAAAAATAAGAAAAAAAATCTATTAATTCTGCAAAAATCTGGACAGTTGAGAGGTGTAGTTCAGCTGGGGCCGTCTTTGAGTTCACTTCCCCTCCCCCTCACAAAATCATGGTCAAATGGAGCCTCCCCCCTGCAGCCAATCCAATGTCCCATTCCTTGATTATTTCGCCCCATTTACCATAAACACTGTAATATGCATACTGCTTTACTTCTGCGATGATTTGGATTTCATTTGAAAGTTTTATTTTGCATTTTACAGCACAAACTTTAATAGATATCTGCTAAAAAAAGCAATGCAGTCTCACAATGAAAATAGACATAACATTAAAACTTCTCTGCCGTTGAAACTCACATTCATTGAAACAGCACTGGAACCCACATTCAAAGAAAATACATTTTGCCAGTGGCAGATAAAGATTAATTTAGGCCGCTTGAACACGAAACATACAAGTGCTCTTTGATACACCTTCCTGACTGTATTAAATTATATTCCTTGTACGATACAGTACAGTTGTTAGAGGGCATTTTAAATTTATTGTTTTGAACATTTTTCCAGTAAACAATGAAACAAAATGCATGCACCATTAATGACAAAACTGCCCAATTCAGAACATTCCCATCATAAAAAAAGTCTACTCAAACTTCTACAGTCCGCCAGTATCAGTAAATATGCACACTCTGAAGAAGTAAAAGTCATCTAAATAATTCCACATTAAAGAAATCTGTAACTAATGAAGAGGTTGCTGCTAGCAAACAACTTTAGATGTCATTGTTTCATCTACAAATAAAGTGCCTGCTGCACTTGAGGAATAAATTGCCTATGTTGCATTAAAAAATGATAAGCCAGTAATATAGCAACAGGGAATGGATGGCAAACTGATAACAGGTTCATAGTTACTAGGTATCTTCGCCAAAAAGGACTGCATCATCCACCCCCTTTACAAAACAGTACAGCATCAGCAATGAATCTACCTACTGTGGGAGTAGAACCCACAGCCTTCTGCATCAAAAGCAAGTACACTACCTGTTGTGTTATTAACAATGCAAGAAGACTCAGCATAAGCAGCACTAAACTTTTGTTCCCTTGCAGCTCTCCTTGTAAAATCTACTCGACACTCAGCTGTATCTCTGCACTTTGCAGCACAAGAAATCTGGAAAAAGCCAACATTTAGGGGGGGGGAGGCAGAAGCCCAAAAACCAGGGACACATTTTAAACATTTCTTGTATAATGTTGGAAAGTTGCTAGAATAAAATGCTGTGTTACCACCATACATGTCACTGTCAAGTCTTGAACCCAGGGGACCCTGTGCAAAACAGTCAGAGCAACATACCACTATGCCAAATCATCTGTTTTGTGAAAGAGAGGAAGACTGAAACTTAAATGGCTACCATTTAGTGAATTCAGTTCTCACCATAGCTGTCAACCTCTTAGCATAAGACACCTGAACAAAGCCAATAATGGGGGAGTACAGCCCCCAAACATATTCAGTGAATTCAGTTCTCACCATAGCTCTCAACCTTAGCACAAAAAACCTGGACATAGTCAATAATGGGGGAATAAAGTCCCAAAAATAGGGACAAATTTCAAATATCCATGTTATAAAATTAGAAAATTGCTAGAATAAAAGGTTTTGTGTTACTATGCACTTTCTGAAGAATATGAAGTCTGAAATTCAAATGCCTGTTATTTTTATTTAACATTTGTTAACCAGGAAAGTCTGACTTGGAACAAAAGCCAATTTTCAGCAGAACAGGGAGAAACACTCCAGCCACATGCTCTTTATAAGATGGGAGGACATGCAGACTCCAAACCAAAGGCACCACAGCCAAGAATCAAACCAGGGAACCTGTAGCTAGCAGGCAACAATGCTACCAGTACACCACAGCACTACTGGCTTTGCAAGGAAAAATAAGCACACAGAAACCACAGATTTTATGAGGAACAGAACAAATATGAGGCAAACACCTGCAACTTTTTTACAAATGGTGGTGGGTAAGGAATTCAGGCTCTTGCCACCTGCACCCAAGGTACAGGGTTCAAGCCTGAGTATTCTCTACCCACCACCATGTGTTCTCTCCAGCCACCAGTATATAGCAACTGGGGCATTAGACACACACACACACACACACACACACACACACACACACACACACACACACACACACACTACCTGAAGCACCCCGGTAGGTGATCCAGTCTTCTGTTCCACATTGCAGCTAATCCAGTTGTTCCCCCTGAAAACAAGCTCCTCTTCTGTTCCACACACACCGCTGCAATAATCCCCCTGAAAGCAAGCTTCTTTGTTGTCCTGCCCACGCAAGCAGCTGGTTTCGAAAGAGCTCCTTTGTAGTCTTCTGTTTCTCAGCCCCGTGCATGCTAATGGCTGGTTTCTGGTTTGGCTTGGCTTCACGAGAATTGGCTGGAGGCTCCAGTCTGCCGATGACGCAGTAGAGTTTCATTCTTGTCTGTGCAGTCATCAGTGCACAGACGTCTGGGATGGCAGGGTGGAGATGCCTTTCTCCTCAATCTGGACTGCCTAACACAGCAGTCTGGAGTTCTGTGAGTACCCAGGAACTCCAAGCATGCATGCGTGGAGTTCTGGGACTTGCAGTTTTTTTAATTTTCTTGTACAGGTGGGGGGAATGGGGATATTTCTTCCTTCTTTTGTACAGGTGGGGGGATTTTCTTCTTTATTTTGTACAGGTGGGGGCTGCAGTCCTGCAGTCCTATAGCATGAGCCGTCCCTGACCAGATCACACAAGCAGTCAGGAAATTGAACCACATATACCAGTATGACTGTGCCATAGCTTGTGTTGGTGTTAATGACCTGAGATGTACCTCACTGGACTATATGAAGAGAAACATGATACAGCTTTTAGATTATGTGCCCCAGGCAGGTATGAGCCTAGCACTAAGCAGCATTCTACATCTAAAGATGATACCACAATATAAACAGAACATGACTGACTTTAACAATTGGCTCAGTTACATTCTAAAGGGGTCTAATATTTGCTGGCTTGGGAAGACATGACTGACAAACCACACTTCTTTGCCAGGGATGGTCTGCATTTGTTCCCACTAGGATATTGGCCAAAACATAATCTACCCCTCTAGTTCCTTTTCATAGGTTCATAGGTAAGTACTAGGCTATCTGCCCAAGGGCATTTATAAGCCTAGCTAGAATGTGTTGGTGTTTGCCACCCCCTAAGATTAGTTCCCTGTGCCCCTGTCCAGCAGAGCCATTAGTTCACTGCACCACTGTCCAGCAGAGCCACTGCAGTGATCCCCGGGGTAAATTTTCTGTTTCCCATACACTCGTCAAGGTTTTTCTTGAAAAGTGTTAGTGAGGGGCTCTGCCTGATATATATTGGAATCCTGTTCCAAAGCATGGGGAGTCTCTGGGACAGGAATCTATCCCTCCAGCATGTCCTATTTATCGTTGTGGTGAGGTTTATATCTCTAGAGTGTGTGGCTCTCCGGAATTTGTTATTTTTAGGTGGAGCATGTCTATCAATTCTGGGTTGACCATGGCCTTGTATGTCAGGCAGAGATCACCTCTGAGTAAGCGGTATGCAACTGAGTACAGCTGGAGTTTCTTGAGTCGGGCTGCATAGGGCATCTGTTTGAGGCCAGTAATCCTCTTGGTGAGATACTTTTGTGGTCTTTCCAGCTGTTGCAGGTGTCTTGTAAGGTACATCCCAAATGGGGCATTGTATTCTATGATGGGTCTAATGAGTGATGAGTAGAGAGGCACAATAACCTCTTTTGATCTAGATGCGAACCCTTTTGTGATTAGGTGGGCCACATAGAAGGATTTTCTAACCACTTTGGCAATATGATTATCAAAGGAGAGATTACTATCTACTTGGTTCCCCAGATCCCTTATTACATTTTCTGTATTTAGGAGACTACCACCTATGTTGTAGTTTGTTGGTACTTTATTTTTTTCAAAGGGGATGACTACGCACTTTGTGGCATTTAGTTTGAGGCCTTGATTTTGACACCAGGTATCCGTCTCGGTGAGACCCTTATGGGGGGTGTCTGTATCAGCTGGGGAATCAATTATGGACCCTAGTTTGCAGTCGTCTGTGAACTTGGTCAGCCATAGTCCTCCTGTGCTTGCCTGTACTTCTGAGAAGTATATACCGAACAGGAGGGGTCCTAGAACTAAGCCCTTGGGGATGCCACTTGTAACCGGTTTAGAGTCGGACACAGAGCCTGCAACTCTCACCATGTGGGTTCTCTCCATGAGCCAGTTGGCAACCCATCTCGTGACGTAGGGGTTTATGTTCAAGCTGGTGAGCTTGCCTATAATACTAGAGTGGGAAATGATGTCAAAAGCCTTTGCAGGGTCTAGGTAGGCTGTGTGGACCTATTTTCCCTCGTCTAATGCCTTGGTAACTGCCTCAAAGAAGTCCACCAGGTTTAGGATTCATGATCTGCCCTTAAAAAAGCCAAACTGGGTAGGGTCCAAGGTCTGGAGGTTCCCAATGTCTCTGTTAATGAGTTCCATGATGACGCGCTCCATAGCCTTGCAGACCAGGCTAGTCAAGCTTATAGGGCGATAGTTCCGGGGTCCATTGTGGCTCTACCTTTGTGGAGTAGGATAACTGTTGCTGTGCGCCATTTTGTGGGTACATAACCTTTACAGAGGCTGAGTTTGAACAGTGTGTTTAGGTGAGGAGTTAGTTCATTTTGGAGCTCTTGTAAGACACAGCCTGGGACACCATCCGGTCCCATTGAAGCTGTGTTTATGGCTTTGGATAGGGCTGTTTTAACCTGTGTGTTGGTGATTGACGGGGTCCTACATTCTTCTGGTATGGTTATTGGCCCTTTAGGGGGTGAGAGGGGGGTGAAGTTTGCACTAAACCTGTCTGCCAGAATGTTGGAAATATCAGTCGGTTCAGTGTATTTTGTGCCATTCTGCACCAACTCAGAGCAGATCTAAGAGTTTCCACTTAGGTTCTTGACATAGCTACAGAATGCTTTGTGGTTATCTTTGGAGTCACTGGCAATTTTTCTTTCAAAACTAGCCTTGGATGATTTAATGAGGGATCGTAGTTTCTTGCTGATACTAATCAGGGATGTCTTTCCTTCTTGGGATTTTACTGTTTTCTGTACTAGTTTCCTCCTTCTGTTGTATAGCTTGTTTATGGCATGTGTCCACGAGACTGGTTTCCTTTTCTTGCAGGAGTGATTCTTGGTTTTACTTGGGATAGCACAATCCATGCATTCCTGCAGATGCTCATAGAGTGCCTTTGTAAAGGTTTCAGCAGCTTGGGCAGCATTGTCCTTTAGCATGGGGGCTGTAAACCTTTCCACCTCAGTCTTAAGTAACCTGAAGTTTGCTTTTGAAAAGTTTTTCATGGCGGTTTCCTTGATTGGGGGTGGGGGCGGAATGTGGATATCCAGAGTGATTAGTCTATGGTCTGATCTAACCAGTGAGGGGTTGACCTCCGGTGTGGAACACCGGTCGCCCATGTTGGTGATGACCAGGTCCAATATGTTGTTCCCTCTGGTGGGGGTGTTGACTAGTTGATCTAGGGCATTCGAGTTTATAAATTCTAGGAAGCATTGGGCAAGGGAATTAGTACTTGAGTAGTTCTCCCAATTTATGCTTGGGTAATTGAAATCACCCAGTATTAGGGTGTTTGGTAGGACCTTCATATTTCTCAGTGTCTCCAGAAATGCGGAATGGTGGTCCTGGGTCACGGTGGGTGATCTGTAGCAAGCTACAATTTGGATTGCAGTTTTGCCCATTGTTAGTTCCACATGGATGATCTCTGATGCATTGTGCTGCGCCACTAACCTGGAGGTGTGGGTATCCTTGATGAATATGGATACACCCTCGCCTTTTGTGTTTCGGTCCTGGTTCTATGGCCGAAAGGTATGGTATGAGTTATAGCCTAATAGTGCTGGGGTGCTCTCAGGAGCCTTAAACAAGGTTTCTGTTACTGCACAGATGTCGATGTTCTCCATAGTGAGGAGTGCCTCACGTGCATGCGTTGAGTAGCATTACCCTCAGTTTTTGGTTACTTGTGCTACTTTTGGTGGTGGGTTTGTCTTTTGAGCCATGCCTAAAAAAGGCAGTATGGGGGCGGCAAGAGTCTTGGCCAGTATTCGAAAGCCTAAGGGTGACAGGTGCAAGCCATCTCTTGCGAAGCAATGTGGCTTGTCGAGCATGTCATCCCAGGCGGACAGATACTGGATCCCCTTTGCATGACACCAGAAACTTAGCCAATTGTTTTAATTGATAATGTTTTCTTTATACTGTGGCATCATTCTTGGTGAGGGCAGGATGCTACTCAGGGTCAGGGTCATACCAGCCTGGGCTACATGATCAGAGAGCTCTTTCATGTCTCTTTTCATGTAGTCCAGACAATACTAAGCTGATAAACCTTCTGACATAGTAAATGCTACTCAAAATAAACTAAAAGTGTTAATCTTCAATGGTAGGCGTCTCAACATGAAGCTCCATTCCCTCGAAAGTGTTGACATTTGAGCAGTTACTGAGACAAGGTTTAAAGCCACGGAGGGTACCCTGGCAGTGCAAGGCTATAATGCCTTCCACACATTTAGACCAGCTACTGCACAAGAAGACACAGCAGGTAGAGGTGTATCAATCTACATAAAAAGGAAGCATATTTCAAGACTGGTCAAACAATATGACAAGCATGAGCTACTCCATGTTCAACTAACCTTAGGTAAACTCCCATACCATATCCTTAGCCAGCTACAGGTCCCCAGCTATGATCCAGGAAAACTTTACCATGTACTTGAATGTACTGGAGTCACTCACCATTCAGCCCAACACCATATTCATGAATGATTTCAAGGATCCCACTATAAACTGTTATACATACACAATCACTAACCTGCAGGCTCAAAGATTCCTGAATTTTGTCAGTGAAAATACTTTAGAACAGCTAGTCTGTCCACTTACTAGGGGTGCAAATATCCTGGCTCTGGCACTCACAAATATAAGGGACTGTTGCCCCTCCCAGAGCAATATCCTAACTGGTCAGATCAGATAGTGCAGTCACCCTTGAAATAAATATAAAACCTAAACTCCCAGCAAACCCCAGAACCTTTAAGAACTTTTCCAAGGCTAACTACCTCCTATGATGCAATGGCATAACTAAATTCCAAGTGCCCCCCCCCCCCCAAACCCAGGGAACACTGTGGCCTATGTGGATGTATTTACAGAAGCCCTGTACAAGCAAGTAAATAATTGTATAGAAACAGCAGTACTAAACTGAAATAAACCTAAGACAAATTCCAAAACAACCCCCAGTATGAATAAGTTGCACAGCAAAAGAAATAAAAAAAAAATCCTGTCCAAAAATAGGAAGGGCTATACTCAACAGGCAAAAAACTCCTTCATTCACAACAAGCAATGCAGGGAACTAATTGAGTCAACTAACTCCAACTTTAGGGCAAATCTAACCTCCCAGACAAAGGATAACTATAAGACATTTTTCAATTATGTATGCAACCTTAACGGGAACATCCATCAATGTGATGCCAAACCAGAGGATACTGCAAATTTGCTGGCTAATAAAATTAGCTGCAATTACGCAGCCATATCAACCCTAGTTACCCCCTAGGAAATACCCTCTATCATTTCTCCCTTAAGTATCACTAAGGAACAGGTCCTCACTGTGTTCTCCAAAGCTGAAAACACTGCATCAAAGGGTCCTGATACTATCCAAGGATACCTTCTAAATAGTTTGAAACATGACCTATCAGGCCCGCTAGAATCTCTGTTCAACCACAGCCCACAGACAGGGTTCATACCTAGGGAATAACAGACTGCAATGTTCATCCCCCTACACAAACGAGGAACAGCAACAGACCCAATGAACTACAGAGCCATATGTTTAACTAGACTTATATGCAAGGCTATGAAAAGAATTATCATGGATCTTATAAACAAAGACACATGAAATCTTTAAACATTGGTCTCATCCCAGTTCAGTTTCATCAAGGGCAGATCATGCCTACTAAACCGGGTGGAGATTTTCTAGAAGGTCACTAGAGCCATGGCTGAGGGCAAAATGGGGCATATTGCCTACCCCAACCTGGTAAGGGCATTTGACACAATATCTCACTTGTGTATTATAGAAAAACTCACAAATTTAGGCATAAATTCCTATGTCATCCAATGGATAGGAAAATGGCTCACGGATTGGACATGCAAAGTTAGGGTGGGGGAATCCACCTCTACCGAGAGACCTGTTACAAGTGATGTACAACAGGGCTTGATACTGGGACTTCTCCTGTTCGGAATATACTTCTTTGAAGTCAAGGCAAATGTAGAGGGCCTTTAGATAACTGAAGTCTACCCTAACAATAACAATTGACACCCAACAGCCACCCCAGTTTGGCAATGCAGAAATTCTCATCACCAAACTAAAAATAAGCAAAAATAAATGCAGATACATTGTCTGCATTTATATTCAACCCGGCAAGAATGATGATACTCTAGAAAATATCTTACATTGGCTAGCTTCTAACTATCCCCAGGAAACCATTGTCTTGGGGGACTTTAACATTGATTGGAACACCTGTTCCTCTAAAACTCCCTCCAACCATTTAAACCTCCATGGGTTTACTCAAATCATTGCCATCCCCACCAGATTTAGCAAAAATAGAGTCAAAGATAGTATCCTTGACTGGATACTTATTAACAGCCACCCCCAAAAGTATAAGTCAGGTACATTACCCGATGATCTAAGTGATCACTGCCTTACCTATATTATTAGACTCAAAGCCGACATTCCCAAACAGCCCACCTACAAAACTATAAGAAATGTCAGGAACTTTAACCTTGACATCTTCCAAAATGAACTGAAACCATGTAACTGGAATGTCTTGAAATGACTCACATTAAAAGAAGCAGCTGAGTACTTCAAGACCAGATTTCTGGCTATCCTTAACCACCATGCTCCTACCCATACCATCCGTGTAAAAGCCTTGGTTGCACTGTGGCTATCTAAAGAAACAGAAAACAAAATTAAACTAAGAAACAACGCCTGGGCCAGGTGGCATGTTAACAAGGTCCCTATGGACCAAGTAAGATATGGTGCAGCTAAGGAACCAGACAAAAAAGTCTGTCATTTTCAACAAAAAAAATCACTACACCTTCCTACAACAAAAATATCAGCTAAAACCTCAAAAGTTCTGGGCTGGTATTAACAATCTTCTCCACCCAGGCCATTCCACCACTCCTACCCCATCAGCTGCCCTTGATAAATCTCCTGTAGAAAATGCAAACAGCTTCAACTCCTTCTTTACTGAAACTATCCAGTCTCTACCTACCCATCTCACTCCATCGGATACAAACACCAGCTCTGGCACATCTAGCTCTTATGCACCCAGCACCCAACCCACCTTTACCTTTCAAACTGTACCTACCAACCTGATCCGGACCTTACTTCTTCTTCTTCTTCTTTCGGCTGCACCCGTTAGGGTCACCACAGCAGATCAACTGCTTCCATTTCTTCCTGTCCTCTGCATCTTGCTCTGTCTCACCAACCACTTGCATGTCCCCTCTCACCACATCCATAAACCTTATCTTAGGCCTTCCTCTTTTCCTGTTACCTGGCAGTTTCATCCTTAGCATTTTTTTCCCAATATACTCTGCATCCCTCCTCAGCACATGTCCAAACCAACATAATCTTGCCTCTCTGGCTTTGTCTCCAAACCTTCCAACCTGGGCTGACCCTCTATATACTTATTCCTAATCCTGTCCATCCTTGTCACACCCAGTGCAAATCTTAACATCTTCAACTCTGCCACGTCAAGCTCTGACTCCTGACTTTTTGTCAATGCCACTGTTTCCAACCCATATAACATACGTGGTCTCATTACCCTATTGTAGACCTTCACTTTCACTCGTACTAGTACTCGTCTGTCATAAATCACTTCTGACACTCTTCTCCACCCACACCATCCTGCCTGTACTCTCTTCTTCACTTCTCTTCCACACTCACAATTACTCTGTGATCTGTTGATCCCAAATACTTAAACACATCCACCTTCGCCACCTCTATACTCCCTGCATCCTCACCATTCCTCTATCCTCCCTCTCATTCACAAACATATATTCCGTCTTAGCCCTGCTGACTTTCATTCCTCTTCTCTCTAGAGCATATCTCCACCTCTCCAGGGTCTCCTCCACCTGTTGCCTATTCTCACTACAGATCACAATGTCATCTGCAAACATCATAGTCCACGGGGACTCCTGTCTGATCTCGTCTGTCAACCTGTCCATCACCATTGCAAATAAGAAAGGGGTCAGAGGTGATCCTTGATGTAATCCCACCTCCACCTGAACAGCATCCGTCACTCCCACCGCAGACCTCACCACTGTCACACTACCGTCGTACATATCCTGTACCACTCTTACATACTTCTCTGACACTCCCGACTTCCTCATACAATACCACAACTCCTATCTAGGCACCCTGTCATATGCTTTCTCTAAATCGACAAAGACACAATGCAACTCCTTCTGACCTTCTCTGTACTTTTCCATCAACACTCTCAGAGCAAACATCACATCTGTAGTGCTCTTTCCTGGCATGAAACCATACTGCTGATCACTAATCATCACCTCCCTTCTTAACCTAGATTCCACTACTCTTTCCCATAACTTCATGCTGTGACTGATTTTTTAATCCCGCTGTAGTTACTACAGCTCTGCACATCACTCTTATTCTTAAAAATAGGTACCAAAACACTTTTTCTCCATTCCTCAGGCATCCTCTCACTTTCCAAGATTTCATTAAACAATCTAGTTAAAAACTCCACAGACATTTCACCTAAACACCTCCATGCTTCCACAGGTATGTCATCTGGACCAACAGCCTTTCCATTCTTCATCCTCTTCACAGCTATCCTTGCTTCCTCCTTGCTAATCCACTGCACGTCATGATTCACTATCTGCACATCATCCAACCTTCTCTACCTCTCATTCTCTTCATTCATCAACCCCTCAAAGTACTCTTTCCATCTGCTCAACACACTCTCCTCGCTTGTGAGTATGTTTCCCTCATTATCCTTTATCACCCTTACCTGCTGCACATCTTTACTAGCTCAGTCCCTCTGTCTAGCCAATTGGTACAGGTACTTTTCTCCCTCCATAGTGTCCAACCTTTTATACAACTCTTCATATGCCTTATCTTTAGCCTTTGCCACCTCTCTCTTTGCCATGCACATCATCTCCTTATACTCAAGTCTACTTTCTTCATCTCTTTGACAATCCCACTTCTTCTTTGCCAACCTCTTTCTCTGTATACTCTCCTGTACTTCTTCATTCCACCACCAGGTCTCCTTGTCCTCCTTCCTCTTTCCAGATGTCACACCAAGCACCTTTCTAGCCATCTCTCTTACTAGCTCTGCTGTAGTTACCCAGCTATTCAGTAACTCTTCACTGTCACCCAGTGCCTGTCTTAACTCTTCCCTGAATATCATCTCACAATTATCCTTTTTCAATTTCCACCATTTGATCCTTGGTGCTGCCCTCACACTCATCCTCCTCTTCTTGATCACCAATGTCATCCTACAAACCATCATCCTATGCTGTCTAACTGACCTTACTCAAAAAGTTAAAACCTACTACACTAGCTGCCGACCACCTCCCAGCTGAATATCTTCAAAAAGCAACTGATGCCATAGCACTTCGCATTTCTGTTCTGATCAACAGATCCATCTCAGAAGGATCCATCCCAGCAATATGGAAAATATCACATGTTATACCTCTCCATAAAGGAGGAAGTTCCACAGACTTATCTAACTTTAGACCTATAGCCATTTTTTCACCACTAGCTAAAATCATGGAAAGATGCATACACAAACAAATCATGCACTTTCTTATTCAAAACGGAAAGCTCGCCGACTCTCAGCATGGCTTTAGGCCATTCCACAGTACCACCACGGCTCTTCTAGGTTTACTATCAAAAATGCGAATAGTAGTTGTTTGAAAGTAGTGTTCACCAAAGCGGAATCTTGAATGCCAAAACACTGAATGCACATAAAATCAATTTGCGTTGTCGAATATGTCAAAAATGTCAAAATCGACTTTATTTGACACTGAAGTAGTTCCTAATGCAATTGCTGGAAATAGCCATACAGATGCTGCATGTGTCCTGCAACTTGATGTTAGAAGTCGCTGAGACAGCTGGAAGTGTTGTTGACACCTCACAATAATAGTCATTTGTTTTGCCATGCATACACACACAACAGTAAGAGTGACATCTTCCCCAAGTACTGTAGTACAGCTGTATTTCCACTCTGAAAATTTTTTTTTTCTGTCTGCATAGTGAAATATAACACACGAAGTGACACCCAAACTACACAATGTGACATACCTCATACATAGTCCAACAATCTTTGGTTCCCAGTGTACTTCACACATATGTGACACAGTTCAATACAGTAGTGGTGCATTTTGCCATGTCAATACATCTAAAATGAACAGTGTTTTGCAAAAAGTGTAGTAAAGCCCCTACAGGTGAATGTATCTCATTTATCCAACAACTTTCTAAATGCTTCCTCTCTGTCCAGTAGACGTCTACATTTTGGTGAAGGTGGTAGACAAAGTAGTAATCGAGATAGTAGGTCTTCTACATGATTTTGCTCCAATTGTATTGCATGTAATATATCGTAAATGTACAAAGTTTTCCTCCCTAGTAGACTACGAAGGCGGCGATGCCAACCTTCGACTGCGTTCTGTGATCTTGGAAAACCTTCTGAACATGTGTTGTGAGGACTCCAAAATGAAAGGTTGAATAATGGTGGCATTCTTTTCATTGTACAACCCTTCATCCCATATCTTCTAGGCTTACTCAATAAGTAGTTTTCTCTAAAAAAACACATAATGGTTGTCCACTCTCAGGCATTTCACATCCAATATCAGTGAAAGTAGGTACAACATCCTCGGGCTTTACAAATGCTAATGCCAGTAATTCCTTGCACAGTACTGAAAATTCCCTACTTTGTCCAAACTCAGCAGCTAGGTGCAGTTTCTGGATTTGTCGCCATATGATTTGGCAGAAATGAAACCATCATCCTTTGGCTGGTTAATTTGGAAAGTGTGTTATGATAGCATTAACCGCTCCCCTCTCAGAATCACTTAATATCATTTTTGGTGCTAAAGTCATACTATGTTGTGTACATAACTGTATAACAGTATCCCAAAATTGATTATAACATGCTTCTGTTTTGGAAGCAAGTAGTCTGTATACCACGGGTATAACTTTCCTATTTTCACCATTTTGTAGGGGACAATGTATGCTGTATATTTGCTTAAAATCTGATGTACAGATAAGAAAAGTGCCGTCAACCATGATAAAATCAGCGTTACACAGTACCTTAAGGTTATTTATAGTACATATTACGACTACTTGGTGAGACTGGACCTCATCCCCAGAATGTTGAATTAGGAAACTACCAGTCTTAATTGGTATCATTTCAGTTGTAAGGTCTCTTAAATTACTAAATTCCATAAATGCAGACGCTTTCACTTTATTCCTTGATCTCACTACAACTTGCTTCAAGGCAGTAGTGATAGGTAGATCAACTGGCCTGTTATACATCTTCCTTTATATTTTTCATTCTGCTTCAGGGAACAGAACCAATACTTCCAATCACCAACCATCTTCTCTAAATAATATATACAGCCTTCAATTACCAGCATCTGTTTCCCCTTTTGTGATTTAACTGTACTGTATATTGCACGCAATTCTTCAGGAGAAATGTTATCATTCAGTCCATCATCAACCTGCCAAGAGACATATATAATGCATAACAGCCTGTAAATAAATACAGCCACTTTCCATACCATCTGTACATACAAATATACACTTTCCTAATTGGAAACGGTACTATCCTGCATTTGTCAACAATACAGTACGATAAACGGCATTTTCATTCCTTATCACATACACTTACTTATGGTAGCACTATGCTATGAACTATATTCCAATACATATGTTAAACACATTTCCAACTTTGCACAACCATTATGGATGTGCCATTCACAATGCACATTTCCATGTTACTCTGTATTAATTTACCTCTGAAGTTGACTGCATAATTCCCTCTTTGGCAACCTTTGTAATACACAACATTCACACAATTTGCTGTAATCACCGCTTTTTCACCATGTAAATACGGATATGTATGTCACTGACTGTGCGATTATGTATTTAGTCACATACCGTTGGTTGAATTATGTTACTACGAATTTACTGTGTCATTCGTACATATGTGGTTCGATGAACTGACATTTGACATTTCATGCAAGGTATTGAGTTAATTCGGTAATTTAATATCCGAACAACTACTATTCGCATTTATGATAGTAAACCCTCTTCTATCTTTCTCTAATGTCATCAGTCTTCATCGTAACAACAACAAACTATCTTCAGCACCCTTCCTACATCTCTCAAAAGCTTTTGATATGGTCAACCATCAACTACTGCTCAATACCCTAAAACCATCGGTTTAGACCAACACACAGTACAATGGTTTCATACCTACCTAAATGGTAGACGGCAGGCTGTCTTATGGCAGAACAAGCTGTCATCCCTACTTCCTCTAACCCTAGGTGTCCCACAATGGTACATACTAGGTCCCCTTCTTTTCTCTATCTTTATCAATGATCTGCACACCACTATCCCAGGAGCCACCTGCATCCAATATGCAGATGACTCATCGCTAATATGCTCCGCCTCCTCTCCTACACAACTTCTAAGCCTCACCCAGACCACATTCAGCATGGTAGAAACATGGCTAGCTAATCGCCGCCTGCTTCTAAATCTTAACAAAACCAAGCTACTACTTTTCTCCCCTAACCGTAGAATTTCTCCTCCTTCCTTCAACATCAAATCTAGCAATGACACCATTATCTCCCCTGATGACCATGCAAAGCTTCTAGGTGTAATAATAGACAACAACCTTAAATTTGATAAACATGTCAAGCACACTATTAAGTCCATCAACAAAATTCTTGGCTCCCAGTACAGAGCCAAACCTTTCCTCACCCCACCCCCCACCCCCCCAGCTAGGGTAGTTATTGCAAGATCACACCTCCTCTCTACCCTTATGTATGCCCTCCTCTGTACTCACCAACCTATCCAAAACCGATCTCAACAAATAATCAGGATGCTACAATCACATAGCGAGATTCGCTACTGGCATGGCTTTTAGGACCCACCATTGCCAGAACCTCAAAGCACTGGAATGGCTAGAGTATCCTACCCTTCTACAGTTCAACCAGCTTATAGCAGCGCATAAAATACTCCATCAACCTGATAACACCCCTGCCCTCAAAAATATTCTCACCACTCATAGTGCCTCCAGGCCATTACACTCAGCTGATAAACTAATGATACTGACCTAAAAATCCAACAGCTCTGCAGGTGATGCTATATTTGCCAACTCAACTGGTAAAATCTGGAATCTACTCCCTGCTACCATTACCAAGGAAACCTCACTACCCCTATTTAAAAGAGAACTCAAAAAATACCTCACATCTCATTGGCTGTGCTCTTGTTCTAAACCTGACTAGCAACTTCACTAATACATGTCTTGCTACCCAACCTGCTGTTTAGCCAAGTATCTATGCCTCATAGCATTTGAATGCCTAAGCATTATGAATTATGAGATCTGATTGTATTCTATGTTCACATTTTCTGATGTCTTTGTCAATCAGATGCAACTCTGCACATTGTGTATATTGATATCTGCCTGTATTCTTTGTCTATATTTTTCTAAACATGTCTGCCTGAGTTTATCACTCAGTGATGTATGTACTGTCTCTTTTTTGGTATGTGGAGCTTTTCTTCCCGGGCCTCCGCTGAAAATGGACATATTTCCAGTTGGACTATCCTGGTCAACAAATGTAAAATAAAAATAAATAAATAAAATAAATAAAATGACAACTGCAAATCACTGAATTCCCCCAAAGATGTAGATATCCTCCAGGTGGGTCTGACACAGACATACAACTGGTGTCACAGCCATGGCCTAAAACAACAACCCCCCCCTGCAAGTTACAACTTTGATGACACTTTCCTAACAGTAGACCAAGTAGTGAGGGACTTGGGAACTCAAGGTGACAGTAAGCTAAACTTTGATCAATATTTGTCCATGGTGGTGAGAAAATCCTTCTATGTGGCACAACCTGACTAGGCATTTGCGACAGCTGGAGTGGTCACAGAGGTTTCTCACTAAAGGAATACAGGGTGAAAATAACATGTCCTGTGTGGACAAAAGCCTGTCCCTGTACATGGTCTCCTACAGGCTACTTAGGGGCAATCTATGCCTAATCTGCAAGACATTCTCTGATCCAGCCCTGATGGATCTGCTTTATATTCACACAGCAAACAGTACTAGAATTACCAGACCAAACAATCTAAACTTTATCTGTGACATAAAAAAAAAAAATATGTTAGAGGGACAGGAAAATGTCTCACAGATCACCCCTTCTCCTCAACAGACTCCCCATTCATGTGAAGCAGAGCTCTTCCTAAGCCTATTCAAATGCAATGTAGACCAGTGCATGGGAAACTGCACACTCACCCTTGGCTTGCAGCCTGCGATTCTTATGAAGAGGGGCACCTTGTAGATGCCCTAAGGCACAGGCATAGGCATATCCCAAAGCTGTCCTAGTTCTTGGACATTAATAACTGAGAAAACTGAGGCATGAATAACTAGGATTAAAAAGGCTCTAGCACCAATAGCCTAGTAATCGCCTATTATTTTATGAGAAGTGGCAACTAATGTTCTGGGCTGTAAAGTGCAAGGTGTTATATCCAGGAACCAAGAATTCCAGAAATGGGTGTCAGCTAATGAAAGAATCCTTGTTGCTGCAGAAATTAACCATTAATCCCAAACTCAGAAGATAACGGCAAAAGAAAACAAGATACTGGGATGCATTCAGACAGGAACTGATTCATGGGACTGAGAGTTAATCTTGCCAGTTAGTTTATACCTGAAATACTGCAGCATGGATGATGACAGGTGCAAAGAAGAAGATGTTCAAAGATACACTTATTAGAATGGATTTACTCACTGAAGGATGAGAGGAAGGTGAGGCATTTGTAATAATAAGACAGGGGTATGGTGGAGTCAACTTGGAAAAGAATGAATGCGGGGGTCATAGGAAGCCCCAAATTAAAAGCACAAACTTTAGCATGGATATGAGGAAAAACTTCTTCAGGCAAAGCAAACCAGGAGAATGGATTATGCTATCACAGGAGTTAGTGAACCATAGTTCTCTAAGGCTTTCATGAATGCATGGGGCAGGTGGTGAGGAGGAGGTGTTAAAAGGGGGACAGCATTATAAGCTAGCCACAAGAAAATGGTATACTAGAAGGATAAAGTTAGCTCCATCTGTAGTCACATGTACATCATAATGTAATAAAGTGAGGAAAACTACTGAGGACTGATGAAGGTTTGAGTTACAGATGGATGCCCATTTTATACACACAGCTTTGCAATTTGTCATCATTTAAAAACCTGAACCACTGCTTTTAAATAGTCAGCATATAATGCCAGAATGAGTATCTATTTATGAAGTAAGGACATTCCTGTCTGAGAGTTATTTCATAGAGGAAATATAGTACTTTCCCGAAAGTTTATTTATTTCATCTGCCTTATTTATAAAACTAAGCCCCAGAAAGAACACAGACAAAACACAAAGCTTGGTAAGAAATACTTAAAATTTATCAGCTATATACAAGTATTTAACTATCTCACTACTCCTTTACATTTTCCCATTTTTAATGTGCCTGTCATCAGTTATGTCACATGTTCTAAGACCTATTATATGACTGGCCATTAACATTCCAAAAGACGCACGCTGATTAGTCAGCCCATCTAGCATGCCCTTTGTATATCTGAGCATATACCAATGGAAAAAGTCTAGTCGCCCAGACTTTTTTCCATTAATATATGCTACAAAAATTTTACTTTCCTTACTGCATTATTGTACAGTGATTGCTTTGTTTTATTTTTAAAAAATGGCAAAAAACAGACTTCAAACTAAGGAAAGAGATGGGACAGACAAAAATTAAAGGATAATCGGGTATGTTATGCAAAACTAGAGAAACGTACCCGATTATCCTTTTATTTTCTTTGTCCCATCTCTCCCGTACATTGAAAGTCTACCAGTTTCTTTTTTTTTAATTAAAAACAAACAAAAAAAAAGCAATGGTGATCTTCCTTTCTTTGTTGCTTCCTTTACACAGCACTGATGTACTGCGTAAGAGTGGGAACAAAAGTCCCATATGCATGTGCAGTACATCAAGAAAGCCCCAGGATACGGGGAAAAATGCAGAAGAGCAGCACCATGTCATTGTACAAGGGCATTATTTAAAAAAAAATAGGTTATTTTTTTTTTTTAAATAATGTCATTGTATAACAGCAATAACCGACTCCATGATGTCGTACATTGAAGATGTACCCTCATTTGGCTATGTTTAATCATTCAGGCTTTAGCCTCGTGATTAAACCACACCAGCCGTGGGTAAATCTTCAATATAACACACCCATATCAGTTATTGCTATATTACTTCATGATTCTTTGAGATGAGAGAATCTCACTCTCTCTTGACTGCCACTCATATGCAGTGATGCTTTGCTTCAAATGTGTTGTTAGCATGAGTTACATATATTTATATATAGTAAGAATTTCATTTTACTAATCCTATTTGTAGGGTTTATTTGAAAGAGGATGTTAAATGCAGATGAAAAAATATTTGAAGAAGTGTTAAAATAACATGAAAGTCATTATTTTCAACAGAAGTGCTTCCTTCATGAAAAACAGAAGTGCTTAAATTAGACAGATTGAGCTTAATGTAATGACAATGCTAGTTTTCCATTCTGAAATTACCAAAAGAGGGAGAAATGCAAATACTTTATTTTTATGAGAAATCATGTATTTGCTTTTTCTCCCTGAATAAAACTGACTTCACTTCATAATTAACTGTAATTCACTTGATACGTAACTGTAATAAGCGGTAGGGCTAGAGAGGGCAGGGATTGTCCCTACATAAAATACATATGACAGTGGTGCGTTTGTGATCTTGTGATCTGCACAGTCACTGCAAAATGTTCTCAAATTTTAGAACAAATTTCATCTTATTCCTGTGTTCAGTCAGTGGCTGAAACACAGGAATACTTAACACAATCATGATGGAAACAAGGCCAGATGTAATTTATTTATGAGGGGCCGATCTGAGACTAAAAGTACTAAACAGCATCACGTTACAACAAAATGAGCGAAAAACAAGGCTGCGTTTACTGATACCTGAGCAGATTGTAAATCTGTTTATTAATTACTGAGGGGAAACTGATACTGAGTGTGATTATCAAGTTTGGAAAAGTCCACAAAGTTCTCAAAAAAAAAATAAAAAAAGAAAATCAGGATTTAAGTGTTAGAAAGGAGCAGTGAGGTGTAAAAGGTATAATGAATTCTGCCAGTCAGTAAAGTTTCTAAAGATGTAGGATCTGATAGCCCAAAGACATACAAGAATTCTCCTCACTTCAAAACATATTGGAATCATTCTCATTTATTTATTTTTTATTCGTTTTACATTTATTGACTAGGGAAGTCTGTCTGGGCACAGAGGCTCCTTTTCAGCAGAGACCCCGGGAGAAAAGCTCCAGCACAAGCAGTGCAATCAAAATCTTTTAAGTTATATAACATCAACAATGTCAGGCAGAATACAGTTACATAAACTTTACAATGTCAGAACAGATACATTAAGAATACATACAGTAGTATGGCTTCTTATACTAATTATACTCTATACAGATGCAGTTAAATAAATAAATATGCAGTAGGAGAGATGTCACAATACAGAGCACTGAGTTATTTAAAAGGGGTAGAAAGCAGAAGGTTGATTTAATTTTGAGATACAAATGAAATGAGTGGTAAAAGAGTTAAGAGAGGCATAGAGAGAAGGTGGGGTGATTGAAGACAGAGTGATGTTGGTAACAGAGTAGAAGATGCAGTCTGAAGAAGTCCTGAGTGGATGTACTTGAATAAATTTGTGTGGTTTTGGTTACTTTTTGGTTTCTTTGATTAACAGAATAGAGGAGAGCAGAGGTGTAGCAGAAGAGAAGGAAGAAAGCAGGGATGTTATACTTTTCCTGGAGATGTACAGCTACAGAGCCAGGATGTTAAGAGGTGTTCTCTTACATGTGTTTTGAATGCCTGTTGGTTTTTGAGAAGCCCAAGAGCATGTGGGAGGGCATTCCAGAGGGTAGGTAAACAGTTTGAGTATAAAGAGGCACCCAATGCATTTTTGGCTTGATGGATGGAGAGGAGGAGTTTGTCTTTAGAGTGAAGAGCTTTGGTAGGGCAGTAGTGTTGAAGCATGCGTTTTAGCGCCGGATGATTACCAGGTTAATATATTAGAGGATGAACTAGTAGTAGCTGGCTACAGTAGAAGTGATGTGGGAGTTCAGTCCAGTTTAGTTGTTTAAGGGCAGAACTGTGATGAGTTCAAAGGGCAATTCTGCAGCACATTGAGCTATTTTATTGTAGCATTGTTCCAGCTTTATTAGTGTGGAAGGTTGTAGGTTAGTAAAGACTGGAGAGGCATACAGTAGGGTTTATATGAGGTAGGCGTTAGCTATGGTCTCTCTAGTTCTGTCTGTTAGGTACATTTTGTTCTATATACGAGGCTAAGCTTTTGGTGGTTTTTAAATAACAGTTTGGAAGTGTAGGGCAAATTTCCAAGTTGCCATCAATGGTGACTCTTAGGAGTTTGGTTTTAGGAACTTGCCTAATCAGGGTGTTATTTAATGAAGTGATTCTGACAACAGTATTACTTTGGAAGAGTGTTTTAGGGGAGAAAAGTAGTAATTTTGTTTTTCTGGGTAGTTAAGATGGAATTGTGAGTTGTCTGGCCAGGATTCCATGGACACAAAGGATTCTTGAGTAATTTTTTGAAGTTTTTGTAGGTTACAGGCTGTGCAGATAAGTGTGGAGTCCTCTCCACATTGTACAAGAGTGGTGTGCTTGGAAGCAGTGTGTAGATCATTTATAAATATGTTAAACAGGAGGGGTCCACGTATGGAACCTAGTGGCAGTCCTACAGTAAAGGGTAGAAATGATGGGTATCCCTGCTGCCATTGGACTGCTTGGAATCTGTTAGGTAGCTATTAAACCAGGAGAGGAAGGAGGAGGAGTGACCCAAGGAGGAGAGCTTTAGTAATAGTTTATGGTGAGAGACAGTGTTCAATGCTTTGGGCAGGTACAGGAATAAGGAAGATACTAGGTTATGGTTATTTCTGTTTTTATTAAGGGCATCAGCAAAGTGAAGAAGGGCAGTAGTAGTGCTATGGCTGGGATGAAAATCATGTTGTGTGGAGGAGATACATTTGTTTATGGTTAGGTATTTCAGTAATTGGGAATTGATACACTTTTCTAATATTTAACATCATGGTGACAAAATGGCAACTGGTCTGAAGTTGGATTAGTCAGCAGAGGGTCCTCCTTTATGAAAAGGAAGTATGCATGCCTTTTTCCAATTGGGTGGGGCATGAGGTTCTAGAATACATCTGTTTATTAGTACAGCTATTGGATATGACAGTGCTTCACCTGCAATTTTTACAAATTCAGGGGGAAAACTGTCTGTAGCAGAGCTGCACATTCTAGTTTTACAATATATTTTCTTGTGGATGGAGGCAGGAACAGGTTTGAGTGAGAAGTGGGCTTCCATGGGGTTTTGTGGGTGTAGGTGGTTGGTTTGATGGTGGGTTTGTCTTTGATAAGTGAACTACAGCTTGATGGAAGTATTTGTTAAAGTTTTAGTAACTGTTGCTAAAGTGTCTTCTGGAGAGGGAGTGGGTTGTTGACTTTGGTCTGGATTTAGTCGATTTTGGACTAATAAGAACTTTTTAGGATAATTTTGTGTGCCTGCTGTAAATTAAAGTAGGAGCTTTTTGTCGTGCCTTACACTGTGTTTGGTTTTACGTCTTATCAGTCTGTAGTGTAAAAGATTTTCCTGGGATTTGTTGGTGTGCCAAGCTTTCCAGGCCTTTTAGACAGCCATGTTGATGCATTAAGTTTAAATCTTTTTCTCCTGATGGGAGCATGTTCATTCAGTATACTGGTAAAGATTTTGTTAAATTCGAGGGGGGCTTCATCTAATGAAAGATTGTTTTAACATATTACAATTGTATTGATTGAGAGTGTAGATTAAATTGTCTACATTAAAATTAGATGGGTTACACGTATTCTTGAATGCATGATGTTTTACTGAATTGAATATATATGCCTGTTAGTAAAAACTGGGCAGCTAGTCACTTAGATTGTCAGACAGTGACCCATACTTATAGCTATTACTTCGGTTTAGTTGAGAAGGTCTAGTCTAGAGTAGAGGGATTACAGGAGGGATTTGTTACATCTAGTTGGTGTATTAATGAGCTGAGAGAAACCACGCAGGTTAATACTGGCAGTGAGAGTATCAGATACATGTTGGGCCCAGTCTATGCTAAAGTCCCCAAGGATGATCGTTTCTTGGGGTGCACTGCTAGATGCCCAAGACAGTATGTAATCTGCTGTACAGATGTTATTGTAAGGGGCAATATGTAATATACAATATACACTATACAATATATACATATTGTCTTACAAGGGTTTAGCTTGAGTAATGCAAAAAGAATCTGTGCATTATTGAATGAGACAGATGTTCTTTTCTGATAAGGGGATATTTTGGGGTATTTTCAGTATATAATAGCTATCTCACCTGTTTTTTTTTTTTTTTTTTGGATATACAGTCTCATCTAATGATAATATATCCTGCTGGGAGGATTTTAGTATCTTTGACTCTGGGTTTTAGCCATGTTTCTGTGACAGTCAGGATGTCAGGGGTGTAATATAGGAAAGCATGCAGGTCAGTTAGGAAAACATGCAGGTCAGTTACTTTGTTACATATGCTTTTAAGTATAATACTTATAAATTCTAAACTTCTTTTAATGGAGTTGTAGGAGTGAGGTGCTACACTATTATTGATTGTGTGGTCCATTATGGGATAGGCTGTTGTGGCTGGACCTGTATTGGGCTGAATAGCACAGCACACCTGTAGAAGGGAATGGATAGTTGGAACATACAATCCTACTTTTGAAAACACATTCCACTTTTATGACAATCACAATATTTCTAAAACATGGAAATGATATAATGAGGTTTGCAACATGATGACCAAACCAGGAGTTCCAAGGGAAAAGGCAAGTACTATGAGCAATGAAAAGATTATAATATGTATTTTGTTTCTCTAGCAGTCCTCTTAGGTGTATAAATATTTTGTCTAGTGAGCAGGCACAGTCAGTAGGCCTCTGGTGGTGCATTTTTTTATTTAGCTATTTATTTATTTTGTGTTTCTGCTGCAGCTGTCTACCATCAGCCAAGTCCTATAGCCTCTTCACAATCATCCCATCTAACTAATTCCTGGTATCTGTCTAACTTATTTCACATGGACTAGTGACCTACAAAGAAATTAAATCTTAGTTCAAGCAACAAGAGAAGTGGGCAGACAGGAGATCAGGGCATGTCAATATAGCAGCTTTCAGATATGTTGGCAGAAATGACAGTATCTTATTGTTAGGGAGATTTTAACACTTAACTGCATTTCTTTGTTGCTCTGTATTTAAAAGAACAGAATGAATGTTTTAGATAAATGCTGTTAGTGTTACAGGTAGGTTACAAAAGGAAAGAAATAAAACAAAAATGGAGGAAAAAGACACATTCATCATTATTCCTTAAAGAAAGATATGTTTGTCTCTACTTCATCTAGCTTTTACTGTGTTCAGGCAGTGAATCTCTGACCAGCCATCTGTTGTCCAAGCTTTTCTATAAACCTAATCCTTAGCTGTGTAGCTCTGAAATACCCCTTTAAATCATGTAATCCCGAACTACCTTGTTCTATTGGATGAATCAGCTTATCCCATTTGACTCTTGCCGTCTTCCCCTCCCAGATAAAATCCTTCAGCTCTTCATTAGTTGCTATCCACAACTTCTCGTCTGGTTCATAAAAATATGCCTGACCTGTGTATAATACTAAAGGGACTAAAAACATTTTAACTGATTGTGTCTTGCTATCCATATCCATATAACACAGCCTCCAGTTTCTCAGTTTTTGTTATATCTTTTTAGACTCTTCCCACATATCCTTAGCTGCCACACCAGAATCCTTTTTAATCCATACTCCTAAGTACTTCATTTTAACATGTCTCCATAAATATGGATATTGCTGAACCAATTCATGTGTGGGTGCATAATTTACAGCTACTGCCTTTGTTTTAGCTTCATTTATTTTGTATCCCAAAAAGAACTGAAACTGCTTCAAAATGTTCCACAACACTGAAATGTCCTTTCCTGGTTTTATCAGGTATAAAATAATATCATCTGTAAATACAGCCAGCTTTTCTTGACTACCATACCAACTATATCCTTGAATTTCTCAGTCCATTATTTTCTTTGCCAATGGTTCTAAATATAATGCAAATAAAAAAGGGGAAAGAGGACACCCCTGCCTAGTTTCTCTGCTGAAACAGAAATTATCAGAGAGGAACCCACCCTCTTTAATTTTCATCTCTGATCCCTCATATATCCTCCTAATCAACCATATAATTTTATCAGGGAATGCAAATGCTTCCATTGCCCTGCTCATAAACTCCCAGCTGACTCTGTCAAATGCTTTCCCTGCATCAGGACCCGCCAACAACAGTGGCATTTTCTTACACTCTGCTTCCCTCTGAACCATCAGTGCTCTGTTAATTTTGCCAAATGTTGCCTCCCCTCCACAAAACCACATTGATTTATATCTATTAATCACGTTTGCCATTCTTTTAGCCACTATAGACATAAACACTTTATAATTATGGTTTAGTAGCCGAAAGACCAACAACAACAACATAGAAATGGGCCTGTATGAAGTTGGATCTGATGGGTCTTTACTCTCTTTAGGTACTACAGCCACCACCACTTTCTTCCAGGATGTTGGTGCTTCTCTTCCTCTTAAAATACTGTTAAACAAAACCTTTAAGAACTTTATTAGTTTTTTCCCTCCTAGCTTCCAAACTTCCACAGGAATACCATCTACTCCTGGGGACTTTTCTGTGAATTGGTTTACATCACTATTTTTATCTCATCTCCTCCTATCCTAACTGTTAGTAACTGAGCCTCATCTACCTCTAACCTTGTCATATTTACTTCTTCCTTATAAATTTCCATTTGTACCTTTAAATGTCATATTTCTCTGCTTTATACAGACTTTCATAAAATGTCTGAAATATTTCTAGTACCTCTATATTATCTCTTGCTATTTCATTGTTATTGGCTCCCTAAGCTTGGTAACAATGCTTTCTCCAGTCTGTTGCCTGAGACGTTGTGCTAAAAGTTTTTGTGCTCTGGAGTTATTGTCAAAAACAGCTGCTTTACAGTAATCTTTCTAAACTCATGCATTTTATCATTGTAACCTCTTATTTTCTGTTTAGCATTCTGCAGTCGATCCTCTTCTTGTTCTGTGAGATTTCCCCCCATTCTGGAATACTTTAACATTTGTCAATCCCCCTAATATTATTATTACTTCTTAACCATAGCTCTCTTTCTTTTATTTCCACCCTATTTTTAAACTGCACTTAAATTTTATTCCACTCCCTAGCTATATTTTCAGAAGAAATTTCTATCTTCTCTAAAAACTCCCAAATAATTTTCACTATCCATTCCTTAAATTCCTCTCTTTTTAACAGATAGGCGGGAAAGTGCTAGTATCTCATTTTTATTTCATTACTCTGAGTTTTTATTTTAGTTATTACTGCATATAAAACTTTCAGTTAAATGCACATGTTCCTGTGAAATGCAAGTTCTGTCAAGCCTAGCCCAGGTTTTGTATCTTCGGGAATAATATGTAAATTCACTCCAAACTTCTGCTACTGAATTCATATCTTCTGAGCCAAATATTTTCCTAAATTTCTGCAAAAAAACACCCTCATTTGTTATAGTTTCCCTTCTGGACCTCTAGACATATCTTCATTGCTGCAATTCAAACTCCAGTCCCCACCTATTCCCTGCTGAAAGCTGATTATTTCTTCCAGATTTTCTTAAGCTCCACTATAGTAGTTGTAGGTGGAATACAAATACATTCCAGTGTAAATCTCCCCCCTTGCCTGTAGCCCCTTAGTAATACAAATCTACCATTATTATCTTTTTTATCCTCTTCTATCACTATTGGAGCTCTTCTTGCAATTAATATAAGTACTCCTGTTTTCCCTCGTCCCAGGTATTCCCCCTGAATAACCATCTTGAAAGCCTTTGGTTATCAAATTCACATGTTCAGTTCTTTCTAAATGTATCTCCTGCAGCATAGCTATTTGCAATATACATTTTTAATACAGTTCATTACTCTTTCTTTTTTGAATATATCTGTTAGACCATTTACATTTAAAGATAATATAGAAACGTTATTATGTTAAAAAGTTATCATTCCCACCTTCTATGTGTAACAGCTTTTTGTTCATTATCTAGTTCCAGCTTTTGTGTTACATGCATACATTAATGTTGGACAGGTTGATCTTTTATACAGTTGTTCCTTGTTATATCCATTTGAGCCTAGGTCACATGTTACTAAACATTTTGTTTTATTGAAAGCCCTCAAACTGAAAAAAATATATCCCAATATACCCCAAAAACCTATTAACTTAATACCAACACACAAAATGATGTACATCTTCAAATACTGGTTTTACTCTCCTACTAGGAACAATTGTCCCAAACTGACAGCCACATTCACATATTTGGGCATGGTACAACCTATGCTTCTATAAAGTGTTGTCTGGTTTTGTCTTATCTTTATTTTCTCCTAAATTGTAAGTGCTGTCTGGTTTTGTCTTATCTTTATTTTCTCCCAAATTGGGGAAAACACTTGAATGCTTTCACAAAACATTATCTCATGGCCACTGAAAGAAAGAAGTATTCTGTTTTTATTGCCATTTTTCAGATTATCTCCGTGGAGATATGAGAACCAGAAGCACAGCTGCTTCTACAAGCATTTATTTATTTGCTAGAGGAAAGTGTTATTATACTCAATGTTTTTTTTTATACATTTGCTTTCTCTTAAAACTTGTTACTAGATCAAGCCAAGGGCCTTAATCCAGTCATTCCCCTAAGCAAGAATGAGAAAAAGCACATCAAATTTTCTTGTATTATGCTCTTTTGACCAGACTTCTTTTTACATTACAGTGCCTACATTTCTAAAAACTGAACAAGAAGAAAGAGAGAAGAAGAAAAAAAAGGGGGCACCTGTTTACTTTAGTGTCCTCATTACCCTTGAAAATTAGTGAGAAAACATTATTTTATAGCACATAGATAATATAATGCATTATAAAAATACTACTTTTAAGAAAAAAAAATGGTTTTACTTACAGTTAACTCTCTCCCTCCTCTTCTTCCCTTCTCCTAAGTGTTCCTCCAAACATTAATGAAATGAAGCACGGCATATGCTTTTGAGTTCCCTGCAAGTTTAAAAAAGCCAACAATGTCCAATATTTCCAGGTTTTCTTGTTCTGTCATGTTTCACAAATATGATTAATGCTTTGTAATCCCAGATTTATTTGTTAATTTCCGAGTTGCTGGTTGTATTCCACTTTATCACCATCTCCCAAATCCAGTCTCTGCTTCATTTCTAACATACTTTCAGTTCTTCTAGTCAACTTTTGTGTTTTTTCTCTCTTTCAAACATTTTCCATTGAAATATTGGAAAAGGTTTCACTGACACAGTCTCTCTGTGGTCTTTATTACCAGAAGAACAAAAAGAACCTCCTTCTGTTTCACAACTGAGTTTTCTGTTGGACAGAATTTTGTATTTCCTCCTTAGCATGTTCTGCATCAAAAAAGATTTTGTCCCTCCAGGAAAGAATATTCTGAAGATAGCTAGGTATAGCAGTTGGAATCTCAAGCCTGCCTCTTGACATTCCCTGATTAGTGGAATACATTTACTCCTCTTCTGCCTGGTGTACAGTGAGTAATCATTTTCTGCAAGCATTCTAATGTCTCCAACTTTTAGTACTTTGTACTTCTGCCACAGTTTTGTCAGAATCATCTCCTTCTGCTGGCAGGATTGCATGTGTACTATTAAGGTTCTAGGTTACTTTCTCATGGCCAGGTTTGGAGCAAACACACAATGTGCCCTTTCAATTAACAACTCCTGCTGTGGAATACCAGTTCAGTTGCTTATTTGTGTTTTCATAACATTAATACAGTCTATTCCTTTCAGCTTATCTGGTACACCAGAAAATCTTAAGTTTTCTCTATGTGCTCTGTCCTTTAATTCTATTATTTTTTAAATACCTATTCTTAAGAAGTCTTATACTCAGTCAGCCTTTTCTTCATTTTTGACCTCTGATTTTTGCAGTTTTATCCCCTCATCTAAATATCTGTTTAAAGCTTCTTCCATTTTCCAGCCTTTTGTTATTTGAGTTGATATACTCCATCAGTGTTTCATTTATTTTAATCAGCTCTAAGTGCAACTGACTTATCATTTTCCCTCTAAGTTACTGCAATTCATAACTTGCATCAAAGCTGGAGCTTGCACTGCTTTTTGCTGAACAGTTGCAGAATTCTTCTCAGTCAGTCTGTTTTCTTCTCCTTTTGCGATTGATTTTCTTTCAGATTTTCTGAATTTCTTTTTTTTTTGCTGGCATCCAGGCAGTGTACCTACTATCCAATTGTTGAAATTTAATCAAAAATACAAGTTTGCTGTCTCTCTCTTCTGAGTTTTTGTATTCACACTGGGAGAGCTGAAATTAAGCTTTTACTCAATGTGCAGCCATCTTGGAAGTCCTTGAATGCTGTCTTCTTGAACAAAATTGAGTGTGATGCTATTTGGTGAATAGAAAAATGTGACAATACGTCACTGACTTCAATGAACTGAGTATACAAGGTCTCCCATTTCATATAAATTAAAGGGAGATGTTGCCTCTTTTGTGAAACTGTTCAAGGAAAAAAGGTCTTGGTGAAAAAAGGACCAGAAGGGTCATTTTACTTATCTTTTTAACAAAGTAATAAATGCATTTATAAAAAGCAATTAAAAGGAGGTACCTTTATTTTTAAAAGCAATATATAAATTGACAAATACAACAAACACAGTGTCAACATACATGGTCTTCTTTAGATAGTCTGCTGATTTTTCACTGAGCACATTCATTGTCACTTTTAGTTTGGTAAAAATCGTGTAACTGTATTAAATTCTGCTACTCCTTTAGTAAGCCTTTAACTGTTTCAAGCTTTATCTCTTTTTTGTTCTCAGTTTCAGCCAAAATACGACTTATTATTAGATTTTTTTTTAAATTAGATTATTACTAAGCTAACTGCCCTGGTGGGCCATTTTAAGCCTTGCCAGTTACCCCATGTGAGAATCAAACCCGACACCTTGTGTCTGTAAGGTAAATACCTTAACGATTATGCCAACCTCCCACCCTATCTCTTCTCATTATTTCTTTAAGTAGTCCTAAAGGGCTAACCTACTCTTAAAGGCATTATTTTTATTAGTACATTGTTATAACCAGGGATAATGCCAGTAATTTCTTTAACCACTAATAGGATTGTGATTATTTCAAAAGTGGGAGGCCTGACTTTCTGTCTCTTTACCTCTGCATGAACATTTTCCCATAATTCAGCAAACATAATTTACTTTTTACTTCTCACTAAATGAAGTAACAATTTTTGTGTGGTGTGGCAGGGCATGGAGAAAACAGCCATAATGAAACTATTTCATTTTTTTTTTAGTTAAATGCAGTCGTCCACTACAAACTTTTTAAGGTCATGACTGGGGCAAAAAAGGGAAGGGTAACAATGTATTGAAAAAAAAGAGCGAATACTGGTTAAAGTAGTTAAGTCATCCATCATTCTTTAGGGATTTGGGAGGAAACTGAAGCACCCAAGAAAAACGTATGCAAACGCAGGTTAAAGATACAAACAAAACTTTACACAGAAACTGGAGGTTAGTTTTGTGTTCCACATTCCTAAGGCCAAAAACATGACCAATGAGTGACTATGTAACCTATAAACCAAACAGAAATGAACAGTCCAAAAAGCTAGGACTTGTTACTTGAACTCTCTTTGAACATGGATCCAGTAGGAGCAAGACAGGTAAGCACTTTAAAACAGAGCAAAAATGCAAAATGCCTAAGGAATGTAAAAACAGATAATTAAGGAAAAATAATCTCTAAACTCTTTGTAAAATTAATTAATGGTTTAGGCCCAGTGCTTAAAATACAGCAAATCTTGTTTCAAACAATTATGCTCCTAAAGGGAAATGAAAGGAAGCATGCATTAAATATCCTGAAAACAACCTATACTTAAAGCAAAAAAAAAAAAAAAAAAATACAAATGCCTTAATTTTAATACAATAAAAGTATTTTATAACAGTAAATTTGGCCACACCCTGGCTGGATTTCAGAATACTAAGACAGATATTTATTAAGCTGATGTGTAAAATAGTTTAAGGGATTAGTGAGAAAAAGTTCCAGTATGTTACTGTAGTCCAGATGTTATTTATTTTCATTACAACAAAGTATTGTATTTGTTACACACAAGCATCTGTGCACACACAGTACTGTACTTGTGGCTAGTATCCTGTGTATTTGTTGGTTAAGCCCTAGCTGGTACATACGTTTAAGAGTATAAATTCCATTGTGAGCAACCAGCTCTACTATGAAAAGTTGATCTCAACAAAGCTGAGCAGCTGAAGGGCCTAAAAATAAGGCCCAAAACACATGAAAAAATAAATTTTAGCTGAAAGATAATGCCTGAAGCAGGGTTGTACCAACTGGAAGAAGGGAGGTAACTTCCTAAACAAGTGAATTTATGATGGCCTATACTTAGAAATTACACCAGCAATGATTTCATATGGAAACAGTGATCAACAATGTACTTTTTGTTTTTTTATTCCTTTGGGCTACTGACTCTCGCGGAATTGCACCTTGACCATCTGTACAGTTGTCGTGAAAAACCTGCAGTTTGTATCCGGCTCAAACTAAACTCTTCCATCTCCCAATTCCTGTCTGATGCACTGCATTGGCAAAGGCTTCTAAGCTGTGGGGCTTTCCATATGTGTATTGCTATGATGCTGTCATGCCACAGAATTTGGATTAGCTATTAATGCTTTTGAAAAATGTATTTTCTTGGACGTTTCTGAGATGCCCTAAGATTGTACCATATCATCTACTTTTTTTTTACATACAATGTATTTTACATGGTGGGGAGGGCAAACTTCCTGCATCCTTCAATATAGGTTCATAGGTGTTTACTAGGCTAATGGCTCTGGAGCCTTTACAAATCTAGTCCAGAGGATTACCCTGGCATTGCGCCACCCTACCTTTGTTCCCAGTGCCTCTGTCGAGTAGAGCCACTGGAGTGATCCCCGGGATGAATTTTCCATTTCACATCCACTCATCAAGATTTCTCTTAAAGACGGCCAGTGAGGTGCTCTGCTTGACATGTATAGGAAGTCTATTCCATAGCATGGGCAGTCTTCTGGGTTATGAACCTATCCCTTCAGCTTGTTCTGTTGATTATGGTAATGAGGTTGAGGTCTCTGGAGCATGTGGTGTGGAGGGATTGAGATTTCTTTAGATATAGCATTTCTAACAGAGCTGGGTCAGACATGGCTTTGTAAGTCAAGCAGAGATCACCTCTAAGTAGGCGATACGAAAGAGAGAATAGTTGGAGTTGTTTGAGTCTGTCCATAAAGGACAAAAGTTTAAGGCCTAGTTTCCTTTTTGTGAGGTACTTTTGCAGCCTCTCTAGTTGTTGCACGTGTCTAGTGAAGTAGACAATGACTCTTTATTCCTGGATGAAAACCCTTAGTAATGAGATGTGCCACATAGAAGGACTTTCTGACCACAGCGGCAATGTGGTGGTCAAAAGAGAGGTTGCTGATCTCTTATAATGCCTTCTGTGTTCAGTGGACTACCATCGACATGGTAATTCAAGGGAACCAGGTTTTTCCCAAAGGGGAAGATGACACAGCTTTTTGCACTGAAATTAAGGTCATAGTTCTGACACCAGTCGGTCTCAGTGAGGCCTTTCTGTAGGATGTCAACATCATTTGGGGAGTTAATAATAGCTCCCAACTTGCAATCATCCATGAACTTTGTCAGCCAGAGTCCCTTTGTGTTGGCCTGGACTTAAGAGAAGTAGATACCAAACAGGAGAGGACCTATGACCAAACCCTGAAGGACTCCACTAGTGACTGGTCGGCAGTCTGACTTGGAGTCAGCTACTTTCACACTGTGGGTTCTATCTGTGAGCCAGTTTGCAACCCACCTCATGATATAGGGGTTGATGCCTAGCTTAGTGAGTTTTTCTATGATTCCTGAGCTATTCTTTTGCTCCTATACCCTAGATCACTAAAAATACTACTTTAC